>NC_057802.1:574252901-574260090 GCF_018294505.1 Triticum aestivum
AAAAGGAAAAGGAAAATAAGAAAAGGAAAAAGAAAAGGAAGAAGAAAAGGAAAAAGAAAAGGAAGAAGAAATGGCAAAACAAAATAAGAAAAGGAAAAAGAAAAGGAAGAAGAAAAGGAAAAAGAAATTAATTTCTCCTCCTCTATGTCCCCTTAATCTTATTTTTTAATTCCTTTATACTTAATTAATTTTTACCACATGCAGGAGTGACATATGGCGGACGATAGAGCCGAGCCGCTTAGGGATCCGGAGGCTGAACGTTATTTAATGGGCATCATAAACAACGAGATTCCTTATGTGCCGGGCTCAGAATATGAGCAAGAAGAGGATGTAGTCTCTTCTTTTCTGAACCTTGACGGTGGAACAGACATTGTCGATGATCAAGAAGGTGAAGGAACGGACATTGTCGACGGAGGTCAACCGTCAACAAACGACGATCTCGAATTGCAAGTAGCAACCACCTCCGGCGAGGTATATATATACATTGAGCCTCTCGTGATACAAACTTACTGAAATGTGAATACATATGTATTAACGTGCGCGACTCTCTTTCTTTTTTTAGCCCTCGGCCGGATCCAGTACGACAAAGCGTGGCAAATCCAAGGCGATGAAAATAGGAGAAACATATGCCATTGATTTTGTCAGTGAAACCGGCAAGCCCCTACAGCACACCTCAAAGTTTATCAACCAATGCGGAGTCGTTGTTAGAGACAAGTCCCGATCACCGTCCAGGAATGGAAGGAGCCAAAGAAGGCACGTCTTGGTTTCAGTTTTGTTGACAAGAGAACGAAAAAGGATTGCTGGAGAAAGCTTATGGAACATTTCATTCTACCTCCGGAATACAACAAAGTCGATGAATTCGGTAACGAGGTTCCGGGTGGACGTGAGAGGAGGAGGCTAGTTAAAGAGTTCGCTCTTCAGAAGATGGGCGAAGCATTCCGGAACTTCAAGAAAAATTTAACCCGTGACTATGTCAACAAGGGCAAGACTCCGGATTTCAATGGACAACATGAGAAACTGAAAGATGATTGGCCAGAATTTGTGAGGCAAAAGAAATCGGAGCATTTCAAGGAAATATCGAAAAAAATAAGGATAATGCGAGTAAGAAAAAGTTCCATCATATTATGGGGCCAGGAGGATACCGCCTTTCGGAGCCTAAGTGGCAGAAGATGGAGGAGGACCTGAGGGTGCGAGGAATCCCTCTAGGTACAGAGGGATGGGACCCAAGGGCCAAAAGCTGGTGGTACGGGCATGGGGGATCGCTAGACCCGGAGACAGGGGTGTGTGTTCACCGGAAGAAAAAGTTTGCTCCCACCGAAGCCCTTATTGACGCAATGACCCAAGCTCAAGAGGGCTTGATCAAGTTCAACAGAGAGAAAGACGCACTGACAACAGCCCTCGGGAATGATGAACACGGAGGACGTGCACGAGGCAAAGGCAGAATTCCGTGGAAAGTAGGGTTTTCCCAGGACAATGACCCGTACTGTTACAGAAGCCGTAAGAGAAAAGACGGACCGGGATGCAGACCTTTTGGCGAAGTTTGCATCGGAACTCCATGAGTTGAAGCAGACCGTGCATGAACTAGTCAAAGAAAAATCGGCTGCAGGGCCGCATGAAGATCATGAAGCGGATCGCGGAAGCCAGCAGCGGAGAAGCAGCGTGGCTTCCACGGATGCCCCGCCTGGTGCTAATGCACCGATGATCGAGATTCGTGCACCGGAGCCTCACTACCCCATGGATGATGTAAAGGAGATGAAAGAATGTGATCTGCATTATCCCGTGGGGAACGTTTCCATGAAGGTAGCTACCGGCAGTGCTTTACCCTGTACACCTGGAGCACTCCACCACAACAACCCCATTGCATATGGCTATGCTCGTGTTACGGTGGAAGACATAGTCCAAGAGTTGGAGGACCTGGAGATTGACAAAGCTACACCCGAAGGGGAGAGAAAACTTGGAGATGCCAAGCGCCAGATCATTCTATGGAAAAAGAAGTACATAGTGTTTCCAGGCGAGGCGCCAAGGCTAACAAGTCCACCCCCCTCCGATGGTGGTGGTGGTGGTGGTGGCGGTGGTGGTGGTCGTGGTGGTTCACCTACACCTCCTTCACGCCATTCGACGCCGTCCCCCGATCCACAACCTCCGGCGGGTAAGCAGCCGCCGCCCCCCCAATCCTCCTCCGGCGGGTACGACGCCCCCCAATCCACCTCCGGCGAAGAAGCAGAAGCAGGCGGACAGCAAGGAAACCCGCTCCTGGACTATTAACCCGGACCCTTATGTACCTAAGACGACAAGGGTACCGGAGCCATCACTGAAGCCTCTCCTCCCAAGGCCTTGGGAACTTAGTGAAGCTGAAACCAAATTGGCCGCGTCTGCTCATTATGAGAAATGGAAGGCGGATATGAAGGCGATAAAAGAGCCTGAGCCCAAGCAAGTATTCACTGAGAAGCAAAAGAAGTGGGCTAAGGATTTTTTGACGACACCGTCCCAAGCCGAGCTGAATATGCCTGACGACTATGGACATGAACTTCGTAGGCAAGCAAAAATATTGAAGGAGGAGAAAGAAGAAAGTAAAAAAAAGCGGGAAACAAGTTGACCAGCTCGGGATGCAGAATAAACAATCGATCCCCCCGCTCATAGTGAAAGCCGGTCCGGAAGAGGACCCCGAGATCATAGCAGCTGCGGCAGCACTTGGATTGACTGTAGCGAGTGCCATGAAACAAGCGTCCGAGATGGGTTTGACTCTTCGTGCCTTGTTAGGCCTTGAGGATGCGCCAGTATGTGAGATAGCATTACAATATGTGCGGAATGGGCCTCTCGTCGAGCCTGTGCGGGAAAAGAGTCTACCACCACAAATGCGAAATCTGCTATGTTGGTACAAGCAATTCATAACATGGGCCGACAAAGAATATGTTTATGCGGATGTTACAGAGGAGCATCACACCAAACGGTACTCTGTACATGTTCATATGAGTGAATTGTTCCAGCTGTTCAATCTGCGCGAGCTCGACAAATCTATCATGAGTTGCTACGTTCTGTAAGTGATTTATTTCTACCTCATCTCATTCTTCATTGCCTGCGCTATATATATATATTGTCCTAACTATATTGTTGCGTACGCTATTATGCAGATTGAAGATTTGGGAATGCAAAATAAGAAACATCCATGATGTTGGGTTCATTGACCCACATATCGTTAATGGACATGTGTTACAAAATCACCCCGAAGACATGGAGAAAGACTTGTACAAGTTTCTTAGAAAGCATCAACTCAAAAGTCATATTCTATTTCCTTACCATTTTGGGTGAGTGTTTCTCTCTTGTGCCCATTCTCTTTTGTTTACTCCATGCATGTTATGTCTAATCGATGAGTTATGCATGACTGTGCATGTAATGTGTCCGCAGGTTCCACTGGATTCCGCTAAATATTGAACTTCACACCTCCAGAGTTCTAATCATGGACTCTATGGATTCGGATCCAAAGCGTTGGGCCGACATGAGAAAAATGCTGCAAAAGTAATTATTTTCAATCATTTGAGCTCTATATCGATTGGTCTCTTTCGTTCATTTCCTAATATCAAGTAACTAATAACTCCCTTGTTCATTTAATTTTCTTTGCCCTGTAAGGTTTGGAGACGGTTCTCAGAAGAAATTGTCGGTGAATTCAAACATGGGCTAGATTTTAGAAGGTTAGTTAATGTGGATAAGCAGCCACCAGGGACCAATCTATGTGGATACTATGTTTGTGAGAACATCCGGAGACAAACCTCTGAGCGGAAGGCATCGGATAGCGTGCGGAAAGCGACGGATAACTTGCGGAGGAGGCTTAGTCCAGAAGCTCGCTTCCGACCAATTCAAGATGAATTAGCAGGATTTTTCATGAGGGAAGTCATCAATCCTAAAGGAGAACACTATACCGAGGATGAAGACATTTATATGCATACCCGAGATTGAAACTTGTTCGAAGTTGTATATGGTCATCCATCCTAATTGTGTATGGAAACTTGTTCCAAGTTGTATATGGTCACCCGAGATTGAATATATATTATATATTCCTCTTGAATTCTTCTTGTTTGAAATTTCATATGCATGTATATAGTAGCGTAGAATATGTGTACTGAAACTTCATCAAAATTAAAATAAAACACAAAATAAAATATAAAAGAAATAAAACACTACAAATTAAAAAGAAACCAGGTTTAGGGGGGCTAAAACCCTAAACCTGCAGAGGAGGCCTTTAGTTGCGGTTAGCCACGAGAACCGGGACTAAAGGTCCTCCGCCCCGACGGAATCCTGGCGCCCACGTGGACGGGCCTTTAGTCGCAGTTCGTAAGAGGCACGACTAAAGGGGGGGGCCTTTAGTCGCGCATATTTAGTCCCGGTTGCACAGCCGGGATTAATGGCCTTTGCGAACCGGGACTAAAGGCATATTTTCTACTAGTGTATGATGCACACTTATGCCTACGAGCCCAAAAATGTTGTTCGATGCGCCACTATTGTAGCTATGCTATAATTGTAGGGTATCGCGACGGAAAGCAAAAAAAAATCAGACCTAAGCACCAGCCCAGGACCACTCTGAAGATGCATACAAGGTTTGATCTAATGGTTACCGACTCATAGCGCAGCGGAAGTAGAGTCGATGAAGATCGTTGGTCCAGATCCCCGCAACTAGGAATTTACATCCTCCCAACCGTGAGGATTTTCTCCCTCGGATGGTCCCTCGGACAGCCCTTCTGGAGGCCTTCCAACAATTTCTCACACGGTCCCCCGGACAGCCCTTCGGGAGGCCCCACGAACATAAGATTGAATATACGACCTCTCTACTTGGTTGCACACATACGGTGTCACCTATGTAGCAGGGCTTCGGTGCCCACAACTAATCCCTACCAGAAACTAGACAGCCTTGCGGCAGTACGAAACTATTTCGTGTGAGGGAGAAAGAAAGGCAGATCATGCATGCCATTTTTTAGAGAGTTGGAGCGAGTTGGAGAGCTCCTCTCCTACTCCTTATATAGTGGTGGATGGGGTGGAGGAGGGGCTTAAATTCAGCCCACAAAACGTGCACCAACAAAACTAGAGGAAAACATGTTCCCACAAAACAAGGGTAAAACATGTTCCCTTGTCCATGGTGCCCCAACATGGGGCTCCACCGCAGATGAATTTCGTTGTTTGACCCTTTTGGAGAAGTTTTTCAAGATCTGACCCTAGTTTGCAAAAATTTCGGGATCTAACCCTTTTCCTACTTCTAGGGGGTATAGCGGTAGGGTATAGCAGCCTACCGCCAAGGCCCCTGGTGGTAAGGAACTTGACCACGTCAGCGCAACACATCCCTACCATCACAGGGGATGGTGGTAGCATGTGTAACCCTACCGCCAAGTTGCCCGATGATACGTCCATTTTGCATCATGCTTTTATATCGATATTTATTGCATTATGGGCTGTTATTATACATTATGTCACAATACTTATGCCTATTCTCTCTTATTTTACAAGGTTTACATAAGGAGGGAGAATGCCGGCAGTTAGAATTCTGGGCTGGAAAAGGAGCAAATATTAGAGACCTATTCTGCACAACTCCAAAAGTCCTGAAACACCACGAAAGTTATTTTTGGAAATAATAAAAAATACTGGAAGAAGAATCCACGTCAGGGGGCCTCCACCTGTCCACGAGGATGGGGGGCGCGCCCTACCCCCCTGGGCGGGCCCCCTGCCTCGTGGGCCCCCTGTTGGCCCTCCGGTGCCCATCTTCTGCTTTATGAAGTCTTTCGTCCGAAGAAAAATCACAAGCAAGCTTTCGGGACGAGACTCCACCGCCACGAGGCGGAACCTTGGCAGAACCAATCTAGGGCTCCGGCAGAGCTGTTCTGCCGGGGACACTTCCTCCGGGATGGGGAAATCATCGCCATCGTCATCACCAACGCTCCTCTCATCGGGAGAGGGTAATCTCCATCAACATTTTCACCAGCACCATCTCCTCTCAAACCCTAGTTCATCTCTTGTATCCAATTCTTGTCTCCAAGTCTGGGATTGGTACCTGTAGGTTGCTAGTAGTGTTGATTACTCCTTGTAGTTGATGCTAGTTGGTTTATTTGGTGAAAATCATATGTTCAGATCCTATATGCATATTAATAATCCTCTGATTATGAACATGAATATGCTTTGTGAGTAGTTACGTTTGTTCCTGAGGACATGGGAGAAGTCTTGCTATTAGTAGTCATGTGAATTTGGTATTCGTTCGATATTTTGATGAGATGTATGTTGTCTATTATACGTCCAGTTTGCATCATGCTTTTATATCGATATTTATTGCAATATGGGCTGTTATTACACGTAAGTCACAATACTTATGCCTATTCTCTCTTATTTTACAAGGTTTACATAAGGAGGGAGAATGCCGGCAGCTGGAATTCTGGGCTGGAAAAGAAGCAAATATTAGAGACCTATTCTGCACAACTCCAAAAGTCCTGAAACTCCACAAAAGTTATTTTTGGAAATAATAAAAAATATTGAGCGGAAGAAGTACGTCAGAGGGGGCCCCACCTGGCCACGAGGGTGGGGGGCGTGCCCTACCCCCCTAGGGGCGCCCCCTGCCTCGTGGGCCCCCTGTTGGCTCTCCGGTGGCCATCTTCTGCTATATGAAGTCTTTCGTCGAGGAGAAAATCATAAGAAACCTTTCGGGACGAGACTCCGCCGCCACGAGGCGGAACCTGCGCGCAACCAATCTAGGGCTCCGGCAGAGCTGTTCTGCCGGGGACACTTCCCTCTGGGAGGGGGAAATCATCGCCATCATCATCACCAACGCTCCTCTCATCGGGAGAGGGCAATCTCCATCAACATCTTCACCAGCACCATCTCCTCTCAAAACCCTAGTTCATCTCTTGTATCCAATTCTTGTCTCCAAGTCCGGGATTGGTACTACACTACTGGAATCAGCTAATTTGCCATCTGCCAGCTCTTTGCCGTCTGCTAGCTGACGGCAAAGAAGCTCTTTGCCATCAGCTACCCAAAAGCAGACGGCAAAGAAGCTCTTTGCCGTCTGCCAGCTCTTTGCCGTCGGCCAGCTGACGGCAAAGAGTGAGGTGGCCCCCACCCCCCGCCCGTTTTTGAAAAACTTAACGGGCCACCTCTTTGCCGTCCGCTAGCAGACGGCAAAGAGGCAAAAAAGCGGACGGCAAAGGGGGGCGGACGG
>NC_057802.1:574261175-574276481 GCF_018294505.1 Triticum aestivum
ACCCGGCACCCCGACCCGACACCCCGACCCCGAGACCCCGACCCCGACACCGACACGACACCCCGACACCGACACCCTGACACCACACCCACCCTTATTTCCTTTGAACTGCTCTTATTCCTGGATATTTCATACAGTCGATACGTCGCCTTATTCTCGTATGGAGCGGTGATCCAAAAGGATTCTGTCGAAGAGTATGAGCTTCTCGCAAAGCAAGGTGGCGGCTATCCCGGTTTCATCTCTTGGTTCAAACAAACGGTAATTTCTATTAGACTTGTAGGCTAATTTGTAGGCGGCTATCCCGGTTTCATTCGCTAATTTGTGCGTAATGCAACAATCCTTTCATATTAAACTTGTAGGCTAATTCAGAGTCTATGGACGCCGAATTGAGACAAGTCGCTAATGGTTTTGACTATAAGGTGCGTTCATTTGACAAATACGACATCAACGGGTATCGCTTTCGTACCTATGGCAAAGAGCTATCTATGGCCGACCGAAAGTCTACAAATTGTTGTGTATCTGCTATCGGCGAAGGAGGTACCGAGTATTATGGGAGAGTTGAAGCAATTTATGAACTTCTATTCTATGGTGAAAACCCACCGAATGTCGTAGTCTTCAAATGTTATTGGTTTCAGCCGAAGGAGACTAGAACAACTCATGAACATATAGGGCTAGTTGAAATCAACCAAAGCACCCATTTAGATGTTCCTGATGTCTATATTACGGCTCAACAGGCGACCCATGTATTCTATCTACCGTGGGCCTGCCAAACTAATCCAAATCTGAAAGGTTGGGATGTCGTTTATGAAGTGCCGCCACGTGCTAGACTATCTCCCCCAAAGGAAGAGGATTATGAACCTCACATTAACCCAGACACATATGAAGGAGAATTCTTCCAAGAGACAAGTCTTTCCAAAAAGCGTTTCAAGAACCGCTATACTTCACCCCAAAACATTGAAGTAGACAGCGACAGTGAATCCGACATCACCCCAGAGGAGGAACAAGAAGAGCCGGAACAAGAAGAGGTTACTGCTGCGGATGACCTGTCATTGCTTGACCGATTACGTCAAGGTGGCCTTGCACATGTTGATGCCACTGAACCCTATGAGCCCGTCATTGATTATAGTGATGATGATGATTATGCATTTATTGATGATACTGATCGAGATTATTAGTAGTGTCAGGTATTAAATTTTTTAATGTTGTACTTGATGATGATACACTTAAGTGATACACATATTATTATTCATGTCGGTCTTTTTTTTATGTTGTACTAATTTTGTTTACTGTTTGTCATGGCAGGTGTTGAAAGATGGTGGGCGCTGGTCGGGAGCGCGCCAAGGCCCCTTCTTCCTCGGCGCGTGGTCTGAGGTCTTCGATTCCAGATGTACCTCTTCGCCGAGCGTTGCTGGACAGTATGTCCACATCGCCGGGCCCTTCTTCGTCCACCGCGGTGCCCAGCAGGGGACGAGGTAGGAAGAGAGGAGGTGGGGCACGTGGTCGTGGGAGAGGAGGTAGGGTGACTCCTAGGGCGCCTTCCTCGCTGCCACCCCCAGCTGTTTCACCCGAGCACGTGACTGCTAGGGTGGACTCGTCCGAGGAGGAGGCTACACGGACTCCGGTCCACGAGCCTCCGGTCCACGGGTCTTGGGCCCACGAGCCTCGGGTCGACTGGCCTTCGGCCCATGAGAGTTCGGCCCACGAGACCCCGGAGGAGCACACGTCCGGATGGGGTACCTGGCCGGATCAGCCCGAGGAGCCGAGTGGCCACGCTAATGATGGCGGGGAGCCGACTGATCTTGAGGAGGAGGGTGGCACCGTCTACCAGCGTGGTGCTACACAGCTCCCGTCCGTGCCGGCGACCCGCGAGCAGAGGTGGTTGATCTTCCCTGATGGGGAGAGGTACGTAAGTGCATTTAATATTTTTGTACCTTCTGCATTCACGTTTCTTCAAATAACTAATGCGTTGGCCTTGTCATGCTGCAGGGGTTGGGACCACCATCATAGTGTCCGCCGGCCCAACTCCGTCCTTGGAGTTCTTTGCCGGCAAAACTTCCCGGGGTTTGTCACGTTGCCTGGTGAGGGTCGGCTTCCAGAGCTTGGGTTGAGCTGGGAGCACTACGTGGCTGCCCCGGCCCCGCCGGATGTCATTATCGACGGTGTCGTGTGCGACACGAGGGCAGACATGGTGATCAGGACGTTCTGGGTAATTTCTCCTTTACACATTTCAAAATCTTCAACTAGCTAGTTATTAATTGTACTAATCAATATTGTCTCATTGGATTGCAGACATTCTACAGGTGTGAGGAGGGATACGAGGAGGACGCGGCAAATGTTATCCAGAACGTCTGCAAGCGCCTACTCCAGAACTTACGGCACGAGGCTCGGGTGCAGGCTGTTCGAGACTACTACGCCTTGCGTGGTATCAAGAAGACCAAGCCGGCGTGCCGCGATAAGTTCCTGAGTAAGGAGCAGTACATGAAGGTAATTCTTAAGGCCTTCTACTTAAGTTCCTTCATTTAGTAATTCTTAGCCATAGCGCTCAAGTTTCTATTTGCTAACTTAGGCGCCTCCGAGATGGTGTGCGGATCGGATGGATTGTTGGGAGGTGTTGGTCGATGAGTGGTGCTCACAAGAATGGCTAGCCCTCCACAACCAGGCCAAGGACAAACGTGCCCAAATGGAAGGTGTGCCACACCATCAAGGCAGCTCCAACTTATATCAGTTCGGGCGCAACTGGGTATGTGGTTTGCTTCATGATTCATGCAATTCATTCATCATGCTAGCTTGAGCCCTTTAATTACTAATTTGCATTGTTTCTCTCTTTCAGGCACGCCACAATAAGGCGGATAAGGTGCCAGAGGTGTACGACCTGTATGCCATGGCCCACACTGGCTCTTACAAGAAAGTCAAGGCTTTCTCTCAGTCTGACCTCGATGATGCAAACAACTTCACCAACATCTCCTCCCACAACAAGCTCGTGAGATATAGAGATGAGGGGAAGGCGAGGAAAGGGGAGGACTTTAACCCGAGCCAGGGTCCCATTGATCCAGAGCTGGTGATGATATCTGGTGGCGGGAGGTCCCATGGCTCCATAGCCATTGGAGATGGACTTATCCGTTGTCCTAGAACTCTCCCGGAGATCAAGGCGCGCCAGTAGAGCTCCGCTCCTGAGATAAGGCCTCGTGAACGGCCAGTGCAACTCGCCATCAAGGTTAGTGATACGTACTCAGTTATCTTTCTCCATTACATTGTGTGCGCTTCCATCAATGATTACAAATGGTCATGTGAGTGGTGTTGCAGGCTGCTATACAGACTGAGAGAGATAGAACGGAGAAACTTCTGGCGGAGGCGGCGGAGAGGCAGCGGGAGATGGAGGAGAGGACGAGAAAGATGATGGAGGAGGAGAGGGCATGGAATGACATGCAGGCAAGGGCCATGTACGAGCTCCTTGTGGTAAGTTTCTTCTGCAGATTACTTGCTAGTCTTAACATTTGAGTCTCATTACTAACTAGTATGACTCTGTTCTGAAAACCAAATGTGCAGTCTGTGTGCGAGAAGTCCGGTCAGCCCGCTCCGCCGATGCCAGTGATTGCTCCTGGGAGCACGGTGAGTTTAGTTTGAATGGACATTACTTGGTAGTATTAACATTTGAGTTTCGTAATGCTAACGAGACATTGGAAATGATCTTTGGTGCAGCTTAACTCCAGAAACGCATCGCACGATCCTTCTCCAGGTAGCGGCACTAGCCACCCCGCTCCTACACCTCCCTGATCACGGTAAGTTTCTCTAGTGTTTTGCTTAACAAATGCATAAAGACCTAGACTTAGCTTTATTTCCTCCAATATGCTTACCATAATGACCTAGAGTTAGCTTATTTTCCTGCAAAATGACCCATTTTACCTAGGTTAGCTTATAAATGATGCAGTTCATCCAAGTTAGCTCAAAAATGACCCATTTTACCTACATTAGCTCCTAAATGATCCATTTTACCTACGTTAGCTTTAAAATGGCCCATTTCACCTAGGTTAACTCCAAAATGACCCATCTTACCTAGGTTATCTCATAAACGATCCATTTCAACTAATTTAGCTCATAAACGATCCATTTGACCTAAGTGAGCTAAAAACGATCCATTTCACCTAAATTAGCTCTTAAATGATCCATTTCACATAAGTTAGCTCAAAAAGATCCATTTCAACTAAATTAGCTCTAAAATGACCCATTTTACGTAGATGAGCTCCTAAATGATCCATTTTACCTACGTTAGCTTTAAAATGACCCATTTCACCTAGGTTAGCTCCAAAATGACCCATTTCACCTTACTTAGCTCAAAAACGATGCCCTTCACCTTAGTTAGCTCATAAACGACCCATTTCAACTAAGTTAGCTCATAAATGATCCATTTCAACTAAGTTAGCTCATAAACAACCCATTTCAACTTAGTTAGCTCATATATGATCCATTTCACCTAAGTTAGCTCATAAATGACATATACTTCTTGTTCTAGTCTTCTTCTTGTTCTATTCTTCTTCTTGTTCTAGTCACCTATTTCTAACTTTCTTATTTACCATTTTGCAGATTTCATTCACTTGATGGAAGCTAGCTTGCTATGATGGAGTGCTTGCTTTTCCTTTGATGAAACTTTGCATTGTATCTAGCTTGCTATCTTCATGACACTTTGCATTGTAATATATATATGGATGGAACAATGTGTATGGATGGAACTTCCTTATGTATGAACAATGTGTATGGATGAAACTGATGTGATATGTGATATGTGCTGGATATGTGATATGTGATATGTGCTGGATATGTGATATGTGATATGTGCTAGATATGTGTTGGATATGTGCTGGATATGAAACTTATATATGTGATATGTGCTGCAAATTATGGGATTTAATAAAAAACAGAAAAAACAGACAATATGCAGGCTCTTTGCCGTCTACCACCGACGGCAAAGAGCCTTTGCCGTCTGCCGCGGACGGCAAGGAAGCCACGTGGTAGCCAACTGTGCTTCCTGGGAGCTGACCCATTTGGTCAGTTTGCCTACAGTGGCAGACGGCAAAGACTTTGCCGTCCGTGGCAGACGGCAAAGAACCTGCACTTTGCCATCAGTGGCAGACGGCAAAGAACCTGCCATCTAGTGACGTGTAGATGACATCATAAGGCGGACGGCAAAGCCCAAAGGCTCTTTGCCGTCTGCGGCGGACGGCAAAGGTCTGCCGTTAGCCACTTAACGGACTGACAGCGCAATTATTGCCGTCCGCCCTCTTTGCCGTCCGCCGCGGACGGCAAAGAGCCTTTGCCGTCCGCCGCCAGGAAGCAGACGGCAAAGCAGCTGTTTACCGTAGCCTTCTTTGCCGGAGCCTTTTGCCGTCCGCGGCTGACGGCAAAGGTCTTTGCCGTCCGCCTTTCGAGCCTTTGCCGTCCGCCATGGCAGACGGCAAAGTAGCTGTTTCCTGTAGTGCTAGTAGGTTGCTAGTGGTGTTGATTACTCCTTGTAGTTGATGCTTGTTGGTTTATTTGGTGGAAGATTATATGTTCAGATCCTATATGCATATTAATACCCCTCTGATTATGAACATGAATATGCTTTGTGAGTAGTTACGTTTGTTCCTGAGGACATGGGAGAAGTCTTGCTATTAGTAGTCATGTGAATTTCGTATTCGTTCGATATTTTGATGAGATGTATGTTGTCTATCCTCTAGTGGGGTTATGTGAACGTCGACTACATAACACTTCACCATTATTTGGTCCTAGAGGAAGGCATTGGGAAGTAATAAGTAGATGATGGGTTGCTAGAGTGACAGAAGCTTAAACCCTAGTTTATGCGTTGCTTCGTAAGGGGCTGATTTGGATCCATATGTTTCATGCTATGGTTAGGTTTACCTTAATACTTTTGTTCTAGTTGCGGATGCTTGCAATAGAGGTTAATCATAAGTGGGATGCTTGTTCAAGTAAGAACAGCACCCAAGCACCGGTCCACCCACATATCAAATTATCACAGTACCGAACGCGAATCATATGAACATGATGAAAACTAGCTTGACGATAATTCCCATGTGTCCTCGGGAGCGCTTTTCTCTATAAAAGAGTTTGTCCAGGCTTGTCCTTTGCTACAAAAAAGGATTGGGCCACCTTGCTGCACTTTATTTACTTTTGTTACTTGTTGCTCGTTACAAATTATCCTATCACAAAACTATCTGTTACCACTTATTTCAGTACTTGCAGAGAGTACCTTGCTGAAAACCGCTTATCATTTCCTTCTGCTCCTCGTTGGGTTCGACACTCTTACTTATCGAAAGTACTACGATAGATCCCCTATACTTGTGGGTCATCAAGACTCTTTTCTGGCGCCGTTGCCGGGGAGTGAAGCGCCTTTGGTAGGTGGAATTTGGTAAGGAAAAATTTATATAGTGTGCTGAAATTTACTGTCACTTGTTACTATGGAAAGTAATCCTCTAAGAGGCTTGTTCGGGTTATCTGCACCCCGACCAGTAGAGCAAAGAGTTGCTCCTCAACCTACTGAACCTACTGAAAATGAAAATTTTCCCTTTGAAGTTCCTTCGGGTATATTAAAAAAAAACTGCTAGCTAATCCCTTTGTACGACATGGAACAAAGCATCCTGATGAGCACCTAATATATGTGGATGAAGTTTGTGGATTATTTAAGCTTGCAGGTATACCCGGTGATGTTGTTAAGAGGAAGGTCTTCCCTTTATCTTTGAAGGGAGATGCATCGACATGGTATAGGCTATGTGATGACACGCGATCATGGAACTATAAACGATTGAAATTGCAATTTCATCACAAATTTATCCTATGCATCTTGTTCATCGTGATCGCAATTATACATATAATTTTTGGCCTCACGAAGGAGAAAGCATCGCTCAAGCTTGGGGGAGGCTTAAATCAATGTTATATTCATGCCCCAATCATGAGCTCTCAAGAGAAATAATTCTTCAAAGTTTTTATGCTCAGCTTTCTCGTAATAATCAATCCATGCTCGATACTTCTTGTGCTGGCTCTTTTATGATGAAGACTATTGAATTCAAATGGAATTTATTGGATAGAATTAAAAGCAACTCTGAAGATTGGGATCTCGACGAAGGTAAGGAGTCAGGTATGACACCTAAGTTTGATTGTGTTAAATCTTTTATGGATACTGATGTTTTCCGTAAATTTAGCACTAAATATGGACTTGACTCTGAGATAGTAGCTTCTTTCTGTGAATCCTTTGCTACTTATGTTGATCTCCCCAAGGAGAAGTGGTTTAAATATCATCCTCCCTTGGAAGTAAAAGTAGCTACACCTACTAAAGTTGAAGAAAATACTATCACTTATAATGATCCTATTGTTCCTACTTCTTATGTTGAGAAACCACCTTTCCCTGTTATAATGATCATGCTAAAGCTTCAACTGTGGTTCGTAAAAGCAATATTAGAACTTATACACCTCCTGAGCAAGTTAAAGTTGAACCTAATATTGCTATTGTTAAAGATCTCTTGGCTGATAATATTGATGGGCATGTTATTTATTTCTGCGGCGAAACTGCTAGAATTGCCAAACCTTGTGCTAAAGATAAACATAGACCTGTGGTAGGCATGCCTGTTATTTCTGTTAAAATAGGAGATCATTGTTATCATGGCTTATGTGATATGGGTGCTAGTGCTAGCGCTATACCTCATGACTTATACAAAGAAATTATGCATGAAATTGCACCTGCTGAGATAGAAGGTATTGATGTTACCATCAAACTTGCTAATAGAGATACAATATCACCCATTGGGATTGTTAGAGATGTTGAAGTCTTGTGTGGGAAAACTAAATACACTGCTGATTTTCTTGTTCTTGGTTCCCCACAAGATAGCTTTTGTCCCATTATATTTGGTAGACCCTTCTTGAACACAGTTAATGCTAGGTTAGACTGCGAAAAGAGTGTTGTTACTATTGGCTTGGGTGATATGTCTCATGAGTTTAATTTCTCTAAATTTAGTAGACAACACCGTGAAGAAAAATTGCCTAGTAAGGATGAAATTATTGGTCTTGCTTCTATTGCCGTACCTCCTAGTGATCCTTTAGAACAATATTTGCTAGACCATGAAAATGATATGTTTATGAATGAAAGAAGAGAAATAGATGAAGTATTCTTTAAACAGGAACCTATCCTGAAACACAATTTTCCTGTTGAAATCCTAGGGGATCCTCCTCCACCCAAGGGTGATCCCGTGTTTGAGCTCAAACCTTTACCTGATACTCTTAAATATGCTTATCTCGATGAGAAAAAGATATATCCTATTATTATTAGTGCTAACCTTTCAGAGCATGAAGAAGAAAGACTATTGAAAACTCTGAAGAAGCACCATGCTGCTATTGGATATACTCTTGCTGATCTTAAGGGCACTAGTCCCACTCTATGTCAACATAAAATAAATTTGGAAGAAGATGCCAAACCGGTTCGTGATCATCAACGAAGGCTGAATCCTAAGATGAAAGAAGTGGTAAGAAAAGAAATACTAAAGCTCCTTGAGGAAGGTATAATTTATCCCGTTGCTGATAGTCAGTGGGTAAGTCCTGTCCATTGTGTCACTAAGAAGGGAGGTATTACCATCATTCCTAATGATAAAGATGAATTGATTCTGCAAAGAATTATTACAGGTTATAGGATGGTAATTGATTTCCGCAAATTAAATAAAGCTACTAAGAAAGATCATTACCCCTTACCTTTTATCGATCAAATGCTAGAAAGACAATCCAAACATACACATTTTTGCTTTCTAGATGGTTATTCTGGTTTCTCTCAAATAGCTGTGTCAGCCAACGATCAATCAAAGACCACTTTTACTTGCCCTTTTGGTACTTTTGCTTATAGACGTATGCCTTTCGGTTTTATGTAATGCACCTGCTACCTTTCAAAGATGTATGACGGCTATATTCTCTGACTTTTGTGAAAAGATTTGTGAGGTTTTCATGGACGACTTTTCCGTCTATGGATCTTCTTTTGATGATTTCTTGAGCAACCTTGATGGAGTTTTGCAGAGATGTGAAGAAACTAACCTTGTTTTGAATTGGGAAAAGTGCCACTTTATGGTTAATGAAGGTATTGTCTTGGGGCATAAAGTTTCTGAAAGAGGTATTGAAGTTGATAAAGCCAAGGTTGATGCTATTGAAAAGATGCCATGTCCCAAGGACATCAAAGGTATAAGAAGTTTCCTTGGACACGCCGGATTTGATAGGAGGTTCATTAAGGACTTCTCAAAAATTCTCGGCCTCTGACTAATTTATTACAAAAAGATATATCATTTGTTTTTGATGATGGTTGTGTAGAAGCATTTGAAATCCTTAAGAAAACATTGATCTCTGCACCTATTGTTCAGCCACCTGATTGGAATTTACCCTTTGAAATTATGTATGATGCTAGTGATTATGCTGTAGGTGTTGTTCTAGGGCAAAGAGTTGATAAGAAATTAAATGTTATTCAATATGCTAGTAAAACTCTAGACAATGCTCAAAGAAATTATGCTACTACTGAAAAAGAATTCTTAGCAGTTGTATTTGCTTGTGATAAGTTCAAACCTTATATTGTTGATTCTAAAGTAACTATTCACACGGATCATGCTGCTATTAAATATCTTATGGAAAAGAAAGATGCTAAACCTAGACTTATTAGATGGGTTCTCTTGCTACAAGAATTTGATTTGCATATTGTTGATAGAAAGGGAGCTGAGAACCCCGTTGCAGACAACTTGTCTAGGTTAGAAAATGTTCTTGATGACCCACTACCTATTGATGATAGCTTTCCTGATGAACAATTAAATGTCATAAATGCTTCTCGTACTACTCCATGGTATGCTGATTATGCTAATTACATCGTTGCTAAATTTATACCACCTAGTTTCACATACCAGCAAAAGAAAAAGTTTTTCTATGATTTGAGACATTACTTCTGGGATGACCCACATCTTTATAAAGAAGGAGTAGATGGTGTTATTAGACGTTGTGTACCTGAGCATGAACAGGAACAGATCCTACGCAAGTGTCACTCCGAGGCTTATGGAGGACACCACGCTGGAGACAGAACTGCACATAAGGTATTGCAATCCGGTTTTTATTGGCCTACTCTCTTCAAGGATGCCCGTAAGTTTGTCTTGTCTTGTGATGAATGTCAAAGAATTGGTAATATTAGTAGACGTCAAGAAATGCCTATGAATTATTCGCTCATTATTGAACCATTTGATGTTTGGGGTTTTGATTATATGGGACCTTTTCCTGCCTCTAATGGATATACACATATTTTCGTTGCTGTTGATTATGTTACTAAGTGGGTAGAAGCTATTCCAACTAGTAGTGTTGATCATAACACTTCTATTAAGATGCTTAAAGAAGTTATTTTTCTGAGGTTTGGAGTCCCTAGATATTTAATGACTAGTGGTGGTTCACATTTTATTCATGGTGCTTTTCGTAAAATGCTTGCTAAGTATGATGTTAATCATAGAATTGCATCTCCTCATCACCCGCAGTCTAGTGGTCAAGTAGAATTGAGTAATAGAGAGCTCAAATTAATTTTGCAAAAGACTGTCAATAGATCTAGAAAGAATTGGTCCAAGAAACTTGATGATGCATTATGGGCATATAGAACTGCATATAAAAATCCTATGGCTATGTCTCCGTATAAAATGGTTTATGGAAAAGCATGTCACTTATCCCTCGAACAAGAACATAAGGCATATTGGGCTATTAAAGAGCTCAATTATGATTTCAAACTTGCCGGTGAGAAGAGGTTATTTGACATTAGCTCACTTGATGAATGGAGAACCCAAGCCTACGAGAATGCCAAGTTGTTTAAATAAAAATTTAAAAGATGGCATGACAAAAGAATACAAAAGCGTGAGTTTAATGTAGGGGATTATGTATTGCTACACAACTCTCGTTTAAGATTTTTTGCAGGAAAACTTTTCTCTAAATGGGAAGGCCCTTACGTTATCGAGGAGGTCTATCATTCCGGTGCCATAAAAATCAACAACTTTGAAGGCACAAATCCGAAGGTGGTGAACGGTCAAAGAATCAAACATTATATCTCAGGTAATCCCATAAATGTTGAAACCAATGTTATTGAAACCGTAACCCCGGAGGAATACATAAGGCACACTTTCCGGAACGTTTCAGACTCCGAAAAGGAATAGGTATGTGGTACGGTAAGTAAACCGACTCCAAAACTGTTTTTATGGCAATATTTCTCCGTTTTGGAATATTTAGACAAATATAAAAATAAGAAGCAGTCCGGGAAGGACACGAGGCCTCCACGAGGGTGGAGGGCACGCCCTACCCTACTGGGCGCGCCCCCTACCTCGTGGTCACTTCGTGTGCTTCCGGACTCCGTTTTCTTGCACGATACGTATTTCGGTCGGTAAAAATTCATTATATAATCTCCCGAAGGTTTTGACTCCTGTATCACGCAATTGTCTTCTGTTCTTGTTTCGAGTTGTTGCAGCTGCAAATTAGAGCAAGATGTCTTCTCAAGAGTCAGTCGGGGAGAGCCGGGTGTCTCATCTGGCATCGAGACCAAGGACAAACAGCGATGCTGACCACTTTGGGCCAGCAACAGAGGAAGAGATGGAGGCTGATTTGATGAGGATAGATGCCATAGAGGAGGATCAAGAAGTCACTTCTTGCTTCCGAGCTGGATTCACGATGGGGGAACTACAGAGCTCAGCTATTCCAAACTCAGTTATCCCTTTCAATGTTAGATTTCTTTCTTATGAAAATATGAAGAAGAGTGTCACTTGTTCTCCCACAGCTATGCAACACCCTTGGGTGCAAGGAGCCTTAGCCGTTACAGGAAAGCTTTGTAAGGAAATAATGGACCTCAAGCAGCAAGTCAATAAGCTCGAGGAGGAGAATCGTATCCTGAGGGGCATCATCACCAAGAATATTACACCATCACCGAAAAAGGAGAAATAATCACATGGGTATGGGCACTCCCCTTGGCAACTTCCAAGCTTGGGGGAGGTGCCCCGGTATCGTATCACCACCACATCTCCTATCTTTACCGTTTTTCTTAGTTCAATCCTATTTAGTAGTATCTTGATCTAGTATAATAAAAGTTTTGGTATGATCTAGTTTTGAGTTTTGCTTTATGATCTGTTTATGTAATCGAGTCCGTGAGCTATATAATAAAGATTAGTGTTGAGTCAAGGGCTTGATTATCTTGCAATGATCTTGAGGGAATGAAGGAAAAATAAAATAATAAAAAGAAATAAAGAGATCATATTGATCTTATTGAGAGTAATGACTTCACATAGAAAGAGTATGATGATTAAAAATTGTTGAGAGTTGACAAACATAGCCATGGTCATCGTTGCAATTAATAGGAAGTAATAAAGAAAGAGAGGTTTCATATATAAATATACTATCTTGGACATCTTTTATGATTGGGAGCACTCATTAAAATATGACATGCTAAAGAGTTGATGTTGGACAAGGAAGACAACGTAATGGGTTATGTTTTCTTATATCTGAGATAAAGTATGTTGTCATAGATCATCCAACATGATGAGCTTGCCTTTCCCCCTCATGCTAGCCAAATTCTTTGCACCAAGTAGAGATACTACTTGTGCTTCCAAAAACCCTTAAACCAGTTTTGCCATGAGAGTCCACCATATCTACCTATGGATTGAGTAAGATCCTTCAAGTAAGTTGTCATCGGTGCAAGCAACAAAAATTGCTCTCTAAAAATGTATGATTGATTGGTGTGGAGGAAATAAGCTTTATACGATCTTGTGATGTGGAAGAAATAAAAGCGACGGACTGCATAATAAAGGTTCATATCACAAGTGGCAATATAAAGTGACGTTCTTTCGCATTAAGATTTTGTGCATCCAACCCTGAAAGCGCATGGCAACCTCTGCTTCCCTCTGCGAAGGGCCTATCTTTTACTATTATCTTCTACCTTATGCAAGAGTCATGGTGATCTTCACCTTTCCTTTTTACATTTTATCCTTTGGCAAGCACAGGATGTTGGAAAGATCCTAATATATATATATATAATTGGATGTGGGTTAGCATGAATTATTATTGTTGACATTACCCTTGAGGTAAAAGGTTGGGAGGCGAAACTATAAGCCCCTATCTTTCTCTGTGTCCGATTAAAACTCCGTAACCACAAGTATTGCGTGAGTGTTAGAAATTGTGAATGACTAAATGATAGTTGAGTATGTGGACTTGCTAGAAAGCTCTGACATAGACTCTTTCTGATGTTATGATAAATTGCAATTGCTTCAATGACTGAGATTATAGTTTGTTAGTTCTCAATAAAGTTTCTGATTCATACTTTGCATTGTGAATAGATTATTACTTGAGCATAAGAAATCATATGAAAATATCCATATATGTTGCTGTTATGAGAATGATCATGATGCCCTCATGTCCGTATTTTATTTTATCGACACCTCTACCTCTAAACATGTGGACATATTTATCGTTATCGTCTTTCGCTTGAGGACAAACGAGGTCTAAGCTTGGGGGAGTTGATACGTCCATTTTGCATCATGCTTTTATATCGATATTTATTGCATTATGGGCTGTTATTACACATTATGTCACAATACTTATGTCTATTCTCTCTTATTTTACAAGGTTTACATAAGGAGGGAGAATACCGGCAGCTGGAATTCTGGGCTGGAAAAGGAGCAAATATTAGAGACCTATTCCGCACAACTCCAAAAGTCCTGAAACTCTACGAAAGTTATTTTTGGAAATAATAAAAAATACTGGAAGAAGAATCCACGTCAGGGGGGCCTCCACCTGTCCACGAGGGTGGGGGCGCGCCCTACCCCCCTGGGCGCGCCCCCCTGCCTCGTGGGCCCCCTGTTGGCCCTCCGGTGCCCATCTTCTGCTTTATGAAGTCTTTCGTCCGAAGAAAAATCACAAGCAACCTTTCGGGACGAGACTCCGCCGCCACGAGGCGGAACCAATCTAGGGCTCCGGTAGACCTGTTCTGCCGGGGACACTTCCCTCTGGGAGGGGGAAATCATCGCCATCGTCATCACCAACGCTCCTCTCATCGGGAGAGGGCAATCTCCATCAACATCTTCACCAGCACCATCTCCTCTGAAACCCTAGTTCATCTCTTGTATCCAGTTCTTGTCTCCAAGTCTGGGATTGGTACCTGTAGGTTGCTAGTAGTGTTGATTACTCCTTGTAGTTGATGCTAGTTGGTTTATTTGGTGAAAGATCATATGTTCAGATCCTATATGCATATTAATACTCCTCTGATTATGAACATGTATATGCTTTGTGAGTAGTTACGTTTGTTCCTGAGGACATGGGAGAAGTCTTGCTATTAGTAGTCATGTGAATTTGGTATTCGTTCGATATTTTGATGAGATGTATGTTCTCTATCCTCTAGTGGTGTTATGTGAACGTCAACTACATAACACTTCACCATTATTTGGGCCTAGAGGAAGGCATTGGGAAGTAATAAGTAGATGATGAGTTGCTAGAGTGACAGAAGCTTAAACCCTAGTTTATGCGTTACTTCGTAAGGGGCTGATTTGGATCCATATGTTTCATGCTATGGTTAGGTTTACCTTAATACTTTTGTTGTAGTTGCGGATGCTTGCAATAGAGGTTAATCATAAGTGGGATGCTTGTTCAAGTAAGGACAGCACCCAAGCACCGGTCCACCCACATATAAAATTATCAAAGTACCGAACGCGAATCATATGAACGTGATGAAAACTAGCTTGACGATAATTCCCATGTGTCCTCGGGAGCGTTTTCCTTTATATAAGAGTTTGTACAGGCTTGTCCTTTGCTACAAAAAGGGATTGGGCCACCTTGCTGCACTTTATTTACTTTTGCTACTTGTTGCTCGTTACAAATTATCTTATCACAAAACTATCTGTTACCTATAATTTCAGTGCTTGCAGAGAATACCTTGCTGAAAACCGCTTATCATTTCCTTCTTCTCCTCGTTGGGTTCGACACTCTTACTTATCAAAAGTACTACGATAGATCCCCTATACTTGTGGGTCATCACCCGACGGTAGGTGCGCACACGCACTGTGTCTGAAACTTCAAAAAAAATTGGGGTAGGGCGTGCAACCTTACCGCCAGGGACCTCGGCGGTAGGCTGTTACCCCCTACCGCCATGCCCCTTTTCAGTAGGAAAAGGGCCAGATCCCGAAATGTTTGCAAACTAGGGTCAGATCTCGAACAACTTCTCTAAAAGGGTCAAAACACAAAATTGTGCCCCCACCCCCACCCAACCAGCTCCACCATTTGTGGTGGCTGCCCACC
>NC_057802.1:574276671-574284293 GCF_018294505.1 Triticum aestivum
AAAAACAACCCTCGCGTTTCGTGGGATCTTGTCCCCTCACGCTGGGACAAGATGTTTTCCGTGACTATTTCTTCTGAAAAATTCCGGAAGGTCCCAAATCATTTCCGCCACCCTCTAATATTATTTTGGATACTCTTCGGAACATTTTTGGTATGATTGTTTAATTCTGAAACATTTTTGTTTTTCTCCGAAAATATTTCGGTAGCTCCGAAACACTTTCGGTTTTCTCTTCCGAACTTTTCCGTCATCTCCGAAACTTTTCTAATGACTTTCTCTTAGAATCCTAGTCTAGTATTTAGGGATAGATGACACTTAAGTGTGTGACCCCGTAGGTTTGGTGAGATATAGACATGACTGGAACGCTTTTCGATCAATGATCAATAGCGAAACTGTGGACATCCATATTGACCCATATACCCACATGAATAATTATCCGAGTGAACCTCTAGTTGTCATGTGCTATTCCTGTTGCTTCATGATATGTTACAAATACCCGAGGTGAGATTTATTGGCATCCCCATGGATTAACAACTTTTGTCCACTATGCTAGTTACGTTACCGGTTTTGTTCTCTTTTCTCGTTCCCGCATTCCGGTATCCCCATGATCAAATCACGATGTGTCCGGCCAGACGATGATGGATACTGTAACACCGAGAGGGCCCCAAGAATATCCCTCCATCTCGGAGGACAAAATCCCAATCTTGAGCTATCAATTCCCTTGTCATACTTTTCCATGAACCCGTAAACCGCCGTAATAGCTACCATTTTACGAATGACGTTTAACAAACCCAAAATTTCATGCAGCAAGCATGAAGAAACTCGATACTCTCATGGTCTAAGGATTTATGCAAATGTTAACTTTCTCTGTGTTATTAACCATTAACTTGTGACGAAGATATCTCATAGCATAACATCAATCGGGTCGATTCAACACACGTGTTCTTCTAACATTGCATCCTCAAAATTGTACACATAGTCATGCCCATGGTTAGGAAAACAGAACCATCATGAAACACTTGAGCTAGTCTTAGAGGCCAAACTAGGAATACATTTTCCATTTATTTTTCCACATGTGCATATGAGTTTTCCTCTGAGCCTCGTGGTTATTGTAGACTCGAGAGCCATAGCAGTTATAGCACGGAATATAAACATAATTATGAACATGGAGATAAATAATAACATTTATTATTACCTCTAGGGCACATCTCCTACAGACTCCCATGGCATACCGGTGTAAAATATGCATCGCTTGTGGTATACCGGTGTAAAATATGCATCACTTGTGGTATAGTCTTTGTCCAACGGACCAGACAACTTCAAGGCCGTGTGTATCTTTGCATATCCTCATGTTTTCACACTTTCACAAAATTCATGTTTTTGCGTGCACTTGGCTTTGTATATATGTGAATCACTAGTCGAACCTTGATTCTTCAGACTGAGCTATGGAGCAAGTATCTACAATAGTGTTCCATTGACCAAAGATATACCTTGGAACCATACTAAGTTCATGAATGAACTGTATGATTCAAAATTTTCTATGACGCTTCTAAAGCGGCAACATACTTAGCCTCTGTTATAGAATTTTCCAGAGTAACTTGTTTTGAACAATTCCAACTTTACTATGCCACCATTTTGTGTATCAGACAAAATCCTTAATATAAATCGATAATCGTTTGGAGCGTTTGATGAAGACTGTATCGATGTAACTACTTACAACAAGAACTTCATAATCTCCATTTGCGAGAAAACATGCCATTAGTGCTACTTTAATACTCAACGACATTTTTTGCCGCTAACCTATGATCAATATTTTGACCACTTTGGTATCTTTACTCGCAACTGCTTGGGAGTACCGGATATATCTGGTTGTTTGACATACTCTGGAATACATAATTAATCCAAACACAAAAGTGTCTAGAATCTCCATTATGTATTTTTCTCATCAGTGTTTTAGGACAACGGATCTTCCTAAAACTCTTTCCATGTGACTTCGGCAAGAATCCCTCCTTGGAATTTTATGCTAAACTATTTTAGCATTTTTTCAATATGTATTTTGGCTTAACCCTATTAGGCATACCTATTAGGCAATTCTATCTCTATGGACAATTATGCCTAATACCAAGGCTACCTACCCCAAGCACTTCATTGAAAAACTATTTTGAAAGAAGTCCTAATTCGTGTCAAGAAATTTATATTATTTTCAATCAACAATGTGTCAAGCACACAAGGTTTTAGAAATATTATTATTATGCACCCACTTAATTTCTTGTAACCACAAGCATCTTCACTTTCTACTGATGAAATCAAACTCATTTGACTACTTCATCAAAAGGAAGATTCCAACTCCCTTATGCTTGCTTCTGTCCATTAATGAAATTCTGAAGTTTGCACACTCACTAGCATCCTCTGGAACGACAAAATACTTTGGACTGCATCTCATACAAGTCCTGGGTTGTATTTCTATTTCATGAAAATCCTTTTGCGATCCATGTATCATATCTCATGATTGAAATATGTATTAATTGCTAGTTCAACCCGAACCGACGTTAAGCATCGCTACAGTGAGACAATCTCACCGTAGTTAATTCCTTGAATTTGTTATAAGCAACAAGTCGAGCTTTATGGATAAAACATTGTTATCCCTTTCATTTTATAGTTCCTTTAATGTTCGTTAGAATCTATGTCTTTTGAAGGGTGTATCAAGATCTAATCTTGAATCATTTACATGGATACTATCTCGGATTATATTGACATTTAGCCAATTTTGGGGTCAGGGCCCATCAACGCTTCCTTGTGTATCGTAGGAATACTATTGTCTAACAACAATATCTCGTTTGCGCATCTGAGAGGTTTGCATGAGTTTTGCCTACGTGGTTCAGCTGCAAGATCGATCCGAAGTCCATACATCTCTTGTAGAGGCTTTCGTATCAGTCACAGGAGGAAACTCTGTAATTACTTCCAAGGTTTCTTTCCCTAGACCTGATGATGAAGATATCATTATCTCGTCGAGTTGCACTGTCCTCCCACTCACCTTTTTGCCAGAAACATTTTCTTCAAAATCACACCGTTCTTTGTGGCACACCTTTTGCCTACGTATAGTGATGGAGTAATTCCCAATGATTTGGGACAACCTACAATGTAGCACTTGTCTGGTTTGGAACAGGTTTGTAAAATACTTTACACAAGCCCCATATTCCAAATATTAAGAAAAGACATAACATGGTTGGGTGTACCATACCATGGCTCATTTTAATAGATGTGATGGCGCTCTTTTTAGTGTAAAAGCAGCAGTCTCTAAAGCATTACTTTAAAAGGGATAATGGCAAATTGTTTTATTTCATTTTTGATCTTACCATGTCATAAATGGTTCGATTACATCTTCACGAACATTCCACTCACAATGGTGTAACGGGAGGTGTAAGTTATGAAACTATTTTCGTAACTCATCAGACATTCTCTAAACTCGTAACTCAAATATTCCTTTCCGCGATCTAATTGCACAAACATAGTTTTCTTATTACAATAATTTCTACTTCATTCTGAAAACCTTTTGAATGATTTCAAAGGAACCGGACTAATGTCTCATTAAGCAAATATCCATAAATCTACTTAAGCCATCACTGAAGATAGACAAATCCACTGCTAGCAACAATACCTATTGGACTACACACATCAAAATGTATGATCACCAATAAGTTTGTTGCTCGTTCCTTATGGCCTGTGAATGGTATTTTAGTTACTTCACTTTCCAGAGGAAAGTTGCAAGTGTCAGATGATTCATAATTGAATTACTTCAAAATCCATCATTATGGAATTTCTCCACGTGTGTTTCTCCCGTGTGACCAAATGCAGTGCCATACATATGTTGTATTCTTCTACTCTTGCGACATTTAGCGCCAGTGTTATGGATGTATCATATCATTATCAATGTTCATAACATATATTCCATCCACCATGGAAGCATATGGACCTTATGTTATTCATAACAACGAACAAAAATTGTTCTATTATGAACAACCTACTTGCAAGAAACATTGTTCAATGAGCTGGAGTATAAAACTATAAAATGAATTATGAAAATAAACACAGAGGTAATACACCGATGGAAGGTACAGTAACTTTTACTATGTTCCCAGCGCATATCTAAACCTCATTACTGGCAAGTCTTTTTTAGGCAGCAGTAGTTCTTGCATCAAGTCACAACAAAATTCTAACTACATTTTCCATCATATAAACATTTAAGTAAAACCATAGTTTCCATCGTAAGCATTTCACAAACACAACTATATTTTCTAAACATAAATGTAATCAAATTAATTCCTAGCAATGACAATCAAGTCAATTTGGTAAGTTGGGGCATCAATTTATGCTTGAAAACTAATCGAAGTTCATAAATTTACAAAAAATGTGTGGAATGCAGAAGATCCATGACATGCCTCCACATATTTATCAGTTAAAATTGTCTTCATCATCCCTGTGACCTACCATTTAAGCTACATTGCAGGCTTGATCCGTAAAACTAATTTGCAGTGCTTTATGCATGTTTGAACATCTTCATGCTTAGCCAATGCAGATAGACAGCCACAATTATCATAGAGTGTCAAGGGCATGAGCAGGCAGTAATACCTGGTAAGTCAAAGATCAAAGTAAGTGGTGCTAACTTCCAGCTAGATTCAACTTAGTTTACATTAAGGCGTGCACATATAAAATTTATATATTCTGTTAAATAGTTTGTGTCAATTAAGTAAAAACTCCATAATCAAACATCAGCTACAGAGGAAAAGAAAAGAATGGTGGTCATGTGTTTGTTTTAAAATTTCTTACCTATCATTTTGGATGGCAGACAGAAGCCGGTTGTCGTAAGGCGGAAGCATTTTGAACAGAACGGCAGCGTAGAAGAAACCCACAAATAATATGATGCCAAATGCAACAAACGCTAACCCCATCAGTTGATCTCTAGAAAAGTGTATCATGTTTTTGGCCTTCTTAGGTATGGACTGAACCTCTGATCCTGCAAAGACATTGAACAAAGGAGAGAATAATAAAATTTGAAATTTTCGTGGGAGAACAGTTTAATCAAAATGTTACAAATTTCATAATATTTGAGAAAAGGGACTAAAAAGAGCTTTCGTTGGGATAAAGTGAGTAGCACTATAGTAAGAAAATAGACACAGAGTATAACAACACAACACTACAAGTGCTTCAGTTTCAAAAAGACACTGAAGTACTTGAAGCAATTGAACAATGAATGGATGAATCAGTTTAATACTTGAGCAATTGACTAGGTTGGGTGACTTCTTACTCCCACAGGTACACACAAAGCTGCAGCTTGCCACGAATAGCATGGAACCGCTGCCAGACTTGCGGCAATGTTGTGCTGCCACACGACAACGCCTACCAGTGATGCCTCACGGCCCACCAGAAATAATAAGCCTTTTCTCTCGCTTCACTATATCTTTTAAAATGCACCTTTCCTCTGTTTTCATCGGATGCTGAAGCATCGAACTGGAGCACTTTAATATTGAGACTTTCTATTGTACTAGATGATACGTTGACTTTTGTTTGGGGTTAATGGATGGATAGCTAATGTGCTCACCAACCTTGCAGTTCTAAGCATGACCCACCCTTATAAAGGATGCAATTCCACTCGTTCACTGGAAGGGCATTAAGGTTGTGGCACGACGCAGACTTGAAGACTTGGTCAGAAAATGAATGGGTGGAAAGCTAATGTGCTTACCAGCCTTTCTCAATCTATAAGCATGCATCACCGACAGTTTATAAAGAAAGCATTATCTCTGTAGTCTCTTGTAGCCTCTAATAATGTTATCAGGATATAGTGCTAGCAGCCAAACCAATACAGACAGGGTTGAGGCTCACTAGCGAGAGAGAGCAGAGCAGACACAATAAAACGATGCAACGTGTTATGAAATATGAATGGGAGGCCTATCGAAACCCATCATCTCAAAAAATAGTATGGAACATGCAGAACATGTCTCCACCGTAGTGGGAGGCCTATGAACCAACGAATTCGCGGAGGAGCCAACAAAAGGAGACCGCACGACAGATCTGCCCGAAGTGACACATGTCTCCACGACTGGCGTGTAGACGGGAACAAGGAATTTCACTTTGTAAAACCTGGATGAATTTCTGCCTCTCCTCCTCTTCCTCAACCACCTCTGTTGACTCATGACGACCTAGATTTTGTTGTACGCGAGGGAAGGAGGATAACGGGGACTTGGGGAGTATACCTCGCCGCAGGACACCGCATCATTGGTCGCCGGAACCGAGACGGCGGTGGTAGAGGAAGGAAGCGCGGTGGATGGGCTCACGAGGTGGCGGCAGTTGAGACTGAGATGGGTGCCATCGGAGGCAGAGGAAAACTCTCTCTCGTGTAACTGATGATTATTTCTAAAAGAAAGTGTAACTGATGATTTTTGTATGGAGCAAATGGATCTACACTTTTTTACAAACAAATTATTCCAAAAGAAACATTTTCACAAACAAATAAAAGTTGACCGGAATACAATTTACTCAATAGCATTATCAGGAAAGCAACAAACTACCCTAGAAAAATATGCACTACTAGGGAAAACCCTAGTAGTAGCGCGGGTTTTGATGCTATCAGCAGCGCGGGTAGCCGCACAACTACTACGGCGCTACAGCTAACAGTTAGTAGTAGCGCGGTATAAACCCGCGCTACTACTATTGACTATATTAGTAGCGGTTTTATGGAACGCGCTACTATTAAGTACCTGTAGTGCTTTTTTATCCCTTCGCTACTGTTATATCTTTCATCATTTTTCCCTGTTCCCTACCCCGTTACAATAAACTGCGGTTTCACATGTACCAGATAACAATATCATTAACCACAATACCATATAGTCATACAATAGTCATACAGTAGTCATACAATATCATAAAGCATTATAGGTACTCATACATAGTCAACATGCAACCTGACATGAATATAGCATATATGATAAGCAGTACTAGGTAGTCTAACAGCCACATATATATAGCAGTTCTACTAGGTATATATAGTCATACAGCCACACACATATGTAGTTCTAGATGATATCGACGATGATCATCATCATCAAGCCTGGGCGGTGGGTGTTCTTGGTAATAATTAGGATGGCCTACCCAACACGAAGATTCTTGCCAACGAGGAATCTCTTCCACCCAACGGAGTTTAAGTGTGTGCGACTGTCCGTGTCCATGCCGTAAGTACAGGTGGTGACGGAGCCCCTTGCGGTAAGGCGTAGTCCAGCTGAGCCTTCTTCATTAGGCTCGATACCACAATTCACAGATAGGCTCTTTGGAAAGTTCTGAATAAGAAAAATATATCAAATAATAAGTAGCCTCGCACATACTCTTGCAAATATATTTCTACTAAGTACAGATTTCTACACTATCAAAAGACACAGTACTACACATTTCTCTACTAATTAAGCATGAATTCTACTAATAAGTATATATGGATTATCTACACTATTAATAGCTCCTTGTTTTCTACACTAATAAGCGTGTGATCGATCGGACTCTACACTAAAGCATATCATTGACTAGATTCCACACAACATATCATTGGACTCTACACTAAGCATATCATCGGATAATTT
>NC_057802.1:574284621-574306742 GCF_018294505.1 Triticum aestivum
ATCAAATTACTACAGTTAGTATAACATACCATATCATGCCGATTGACCATGGTACTTGTCAGGCGGGTCACGAATGGCACCCCGATAAAGTCATCACGTGGAGAAATTATGTCCCATAGGTTGCACACCTCCTCCTCACTCAGCCTCATTCTTTGAGCTACGATGGCTTCATGAAGTGGGTCCTCATCATCTTCATCATCTTCCACCTTGTTGATATAAATGACAGCCAGCTTGGGTCTTTCTGCTTTGAAGGAGAAGCTGATCAACTCACCACCAGTAACACGCATGCGGGCGAGGAAATGGGCCCATCCATCTCCTCCAATCTGCGACATATTGCGTCTTTTCCGGACCTCCATAGTGTGGGGCCCCCAGGAGCCTCAAAGGTCATAGTGTCTCCTGTCAGCTTGGTGAATTTCAACCCCACATTGCATGGGACGATCTGTGTAAAAAAAGCAAAATGACACAATGCATTAATGCCAACACTAAAAATAAAATAGTTATTACATTTCATATAATTTCTTACCGCCGCATGACGAAAACTCGGCTGGAAGTAGATGCCGAACAGCTTGCCAGTTGCAAGGCTGCTGGCGCACCTTGACTTGCACAGTCGACATGGTGGTGGTGGTGGTGGCGCCATTTTCCTAGATAGTGTTATGCCATCTCAAAGGTCACAAATGTGTTATGCCATCTAAACTAAACTAAACAACAAGATATCTCAACACAAGCCAAACTGAATATATTCAGGTTTATATGTGATACTAACAATAGGATCTAGAGCTACTGGAATTAACCCAATCAAAAAACTGTGGTACACCAACTTCAATATAGCATAAAAAACAACTACTGTCAGGAACACAAAAATCACAACTAAAGCAGGGCATCGGTATGCTAGCAACTTAGCATGGGATGATCATCAAGCTCAACATGCAAACCAACATAGCAAACTAGCATCGACTATTCTAAACCCTAGAAACTATCCTATATCAAAGTGTTATATATGACCAGAGGCTTATATCAACTAAAAACTATCAACTATGTCTAAATTTTTACTAATCAGTTAATCATATCAACTAAAAACTATTAACTATCATATCTCTCTCTCTGTCTCTCTCTCTCTAAATGTTGCGTATCAACTAGTCTACTAAATCAACTAAATCAAAATGTTCTAAATCAACTAAATCATATCAACTAAATCAAAATGTTGAATATGAACTAGCCTACTAAATCAAAATGTAGCAGGGAGGAGGGGTTGTGGATGGAGGAGGGAGGAGGCACTACTAGGGAAAACCTTATACACAGAACTTTAGCAGTAGCGCGTGTTAAAAAAGCACGCTGATGCTAAGTAGCAGTAGCGTGCTGACGTAAACGGCACTACATATACAGTTGTAGCAGTAGCGTGCCCGAAGGTAAAAGCGCTACTACTAAAATTCCCACAACTTAGCCGATAGGCTACACATAGTAGTAGCGATCTACGTCGAACCGCGCTACCGCTACTTGCTTTGTAGTAGCGCGTTTACACTAAAAGGCGCTACTGTTAAAGGAAATAAAATTAAACAGAAAGAAAATAGAAAAGTAAATGAAAATGAAAGAAATAGAAAAAGGAGAAAGGAAAAAAATAAAATGTAAAGAAAAATAAATGAAAAAGGGACAAAAAGAGAAAGGAATAGCAGTAGCGCGTATCGAGGAACGCGCTGTAGCTAGCTTAGCAGTAGCGCACTTCCTGGGACGTGCTACTGCTACTTCTGACTTAACCGCGCGGTTCGTTCTTCCCCACGGCCACTTCCCCCAAATCCAACTCCTCCGTTGTCGCCGCCGCTGTCGGCCGTCGGCCGCCGCGCGCTCTCCCGTCGCTCTCCGCACACCCTCGACGCCGCCCCCGACCCTGACCTCGACGCCGCCCTCCCCCGCGCGCCCGAGCCCCGACTCCTACCTTGACGCCGCCTGCCCCTCCCTCGCCGCAAGCACCCGAGGTGAGCACGCCTGCTCCTCCCCCTCCCCTACCTCTGCCTAGGGTTCTTCAAATTTTAGTTGCATCAAATTAGTTAGGGTTCATCTATGGGTGGAAACGAATCAGATGCGGATGTTATCGGATACAGATGCGGCTCGGATGTTTTCTTAGATGATGAATAAACACTATTGTAATGCATAATAAAACGAGTAAAATTTGACAACTTATTTCACTTTTAAGTTGGATAATTGGAATATCCGCTACCACTTTCCACCCCTAGGTTCATCAAATTAGATGGTAATTAGGGCAGTAGTTCCTATGTACTAATTAGTTAGTAAGAACTAGGTACTAATTAGGTACTAGTTTATTTTTATTTATAATAAGTTTATTTTTAGTAAGAACTAGTTGAATTAATAGAACTAGTTGAACATGTCACATTTGTTGTTATTTTTTTAGTTAAAGCAATTATTCCCGCATCGACGTCGACGATGCCTATCCCGCATCCTCGTCGTCGTCGACTCGGCAGAGGTCACCTTCTTGACCAGATGGGCCATGTCCGGGACTAGGTTCCGCTGGGCTGGTACTGGGAGGCGCTACCTACCGGGGGGCGCAGCTTGGTGAGGATTCAGCCCGTCGTTGACCCGAACCTTATTTGGTGGCGGTCGCGTGGGCCAGTGACGGTCCAGAGGCTCGAGGACCCTGCGGAGGTGGTACGTCACCGTGTCAGTGAGGAGGACGTGCACGTCCGTCACTACTTGTTTGCGTTGGAGCACAGGTTCTCCAATACCTGGCAGGTTCTCCAGGGATCTCACTGGAGCTATGATCCTATGATGATTCCTTCCCTTTGGGTGTCCACCGCCCGCACCGATACCCGTCGTGCGCTAGGGTTTTAGTTGTATTAGTGATGTTATATGTATGATACTATTCGGGATGTATTAGTGATAATATTCGACGATGTACGGACGCATGAGATGATTTACTTTTGCTTATTGAATGCATGCTAATTTGAATACTTATTTATTCTATGATATGGTTTTTCTTATTGAATGCTCATGTCAATATGAGTCCTATAAGATATTTGGAAATGTATATCTTGTGTTGCTCAAATAGGATATGTGCTTGCCCAAGTGGCCGGTCTTGTTTGCAGGTTACACCTCTGAGTGGCCTATGTTTTGCCGGAGTGTTGATTCATTTCCGTTCCGGCAAATTTCAGGCGCTCGATACGTCCTATTTTAGCAAAGGTCATGCCGGATTTTTCCGTAAATTTTGGCATGACTTGTGTGCCAGAATAGGTAGGAAATATCGAGTGCCCCGGATTTGTGTGTTGAGTATCCTGGTAGTTGCCTTCGATCGATTTTCAATTAATGTTTCAACCATGAACATAGGAAATGTCTGACGACGAAAAGGATTTCGGTATTTGCGAATACTGCAAAGACGAGCGCGGCATGTGCGACAGAATCTTCCTAGATGATGATAGGCGCTTCAGCATCAAGCTGGACGAGAACTTCAAAGTGGATATAGTAAGTCACAACGACAAGTCTTTTTCGTAATTAATCATGACATCTGCTTCATTTGCTTCAACTTATAATTTAATTTTTTTACTATTTTACTAGCGTATCCCGTGCCATGCAGGAGTTTTTGTCTTTGATAAGATAGGTTTCAGTCCTATGAAAACTGCTATGGAGGTAAAGAGAGTTTACTTGAAGACCGAGCATGGTTATACTTTGCACGCAAAATTATACAACGCAGACACCTACACCTATTTTGAATGCAAAACTTGGCAAGCACTATGCAAGGCTTATGCATTTGAGCCTGATATGTTTATCACCTTTGATATTCATCCCGAAGATGATATTGAAGGTAATAGGGACATTTGGGTCGATGTGCAGACGCCTCCAGTTCTACCATTATGTGAGTTTCTCAACCATATTTATGTCTTCGATATTGTTTATTCAAAAATAGTTGATAACTAATTTCTATTGATAGCTTATTTCCATTCAAGCAAACATGTCCAGCGCTTGGTAGACATGACCGTCCACTGTCCCGGGGCTGAACTAAATTGCGAGGAGATAGGTCATTATGTTTCATGGCTTGAGGATCTTGATGCTGTCAAGACAAATTATTTTCCTGAATTTGAAAATCTTAGTACTCAAAACGTGCGACCAATAGTGATCGTATTGAACTATGGTCACATCTATTTAGGAAAGATGGTAAGATTTTTACTATTTGTCCTCAGTGCATCTTTTGCATACATTATTTTCAAGCTAAACTGCATTGCTAAGTAATGTTAATATACGATGTTCTTCAACAGGGACTCCTGATGAATGTTGTGCCTCATTAGATCGAGACTAAAGGTCGCATGAGAATGGTTAGCTTACGGCCTAGATATCCTACAATGCACTTTAGTGCATTCGGATTTCTAAAAGCGAGGAATGCTTAATAGTGAAAGACTGGAGCAAAATTGTCAACGATCGCAGAAAAGTACTAGGGGGCAGCAATCGGAAGCGTAGCCCATGATTAGGAGACAGGTTCATCTGCATGCTCCAACATGATGAAGCAGGAGTGCTACACATGTTTTATGCTATCTTACCCGAGAGAGAGCAGCAGGAGTGATTAGCTAGCTAGAAATGAGTTGTGATGATTAAATAGCTAGTGTTGGTGGTAGTGACTATGATGATTATTATTAGCTAGTGTTGGTGGTGATTAGCTAGCTAGAATGAGTTTGAAGATGATGATGTGTGCTACACTATGACTATGATGATTAAATAGCTATTGCTGGTGGTAATGACTATGATAATGATTAAATAGCTTGTGTTGGCAGATTAGATTCAAGTGGAGGCAACATGTGGTGCACATCGAAAGTACTACTAGTCCAAACTAGATCAAGTTTGGATTAGTAGTATACTTTTGACATGCACCACATGTTGGCTCCACTTGAACCTAATCCACCTTCATTTGACACACTGTTATGGACATATTGATATAACAACCTCATAATTGGTATTGTACCAAAATTTGTATAAAGGCATATAAATACACTAAAAATGAGAAAAAGAATACTAGTAGCGATGGAGAGTAAACACGCTACTACTAGCTATATTAGTAGTAGCGCGGCAGTGAACAAACGCTGCGGCTATATGTCTTAGCAGTAGCGCGTGTCGCACGCGCTACTGCTAAGGAATAGCTGTAGCGCCTTACTAGTAGCACGGTGTCCCGCGCTAGTAGTGGGCATTAAACCCGCGCTACTACTAGGGTTTTCCATAGTAGTGAGGGAGAAGGAGGGGCGACTGGAGGAGGGAGGAGGAAGGAGGACGGAGGAGGAAGGCGGAGCGAGGAGGGGCCGGCCGGCGGCGAACAGAGGAGTGGAGGAAGGACGGGGGATGAGGGGCGGGGAGGAGGGCGGCCGTCGAAGGATTACCGTGTCCAGGTAGGAGGAGGAGGTGACGGCGGCGCAGAGGGTGGAGGGGCCATTTGGGGAAGATAGAATGGCTTAGCAGTAGCACGCTATAGAGAAACGCGCTACTGCTAAAAGACCTAGGAGTAGCGCCTTTCAGCCAAAACGTGCTACTGCTATGTGTAAACATGTAAAAATATACATCAAAAATACATTCATTATCAATGATCTTTTTGTGTAAAATCTGAATTGTCAATATGAGTCCTCACCGGTTTAGAAACCGGAGAAGACTCATATTGCGGACACAAATTCTACATGTAGAGTTCAATGAAGACCAAGTGGTTGTGATAGTTTGAGAAGTAACATATTTAAGGTGGTAAAAACCCTGTTCGCGGAGTGAGGTGGGACTAAATTTTTGTAGTAAACTTAGCAATAGCGGGTATGGTGAGAAGGCGCTACTGCTATGATTTGTATCAGTAGCGCTCTTTGTTTTAATGCGCTGCTGCTATAAATAGCTTGGCGGCGGGGTCATGGCAATTATGGCAGTAGCGCGGCTTATTACGGGCGCGCTACTGCTACATTTATTTTAGCAACGTGTTTTGTGGACGCGCGCTACTGCTACGTAGCAGCAGCGCCTTTTTTTAAAGTGCGCTGCTGGTAAGATTTTTTTTGACTGGTAAGATTTTGTGTATAGGCTTTTCCCTAGTAGTGATGGTCTAGAACAAGAAACAATTCTTAGAGGTATTTAGGACACAACAATGTCAGACGATGAAACATTAACAAGCCGAAAGGGACCCAACTCATGTCTCGTGGGTCGCTCACGGGGCGAACGCCGGTGCCACAACAGAAAACCCTCCTCCGCCCTCCTCCCCCTCGCCGGCTTCGACGGCGGCCTCCACCCGACTCGTGGCGACGACGGGGCTCCTCCTCCACCTTCTTCACCCCCGCTACCCTAGCATGCCGCTCTCTCCCTCGATGTACATGACAGGATATCGCCCCTGCCAGTTGGTGTAGTAGAGGACAACAGATGCCAACAGATGCTAGTTGGTTGTGCCCCAGTGAACATCTGGTCAGAAGAACTTCTGACCTATTGAGACTGATGTGAAGATCGACAGTCATAATGAAATTCTCCAAGGTTGTCTCTCGAGCCCTAACATCGAGTTCAAACCAGTTCAAGAAGACAGTAGCACCTCTGACAAGACAAATAGTTATTGATTCAACCCGACATGACCCTGATAACCCACAAGTATAGGGGGTCATTGGTAGCCTTCTTCGATATATAAGAGTGTCTAACCCAATGAGGAGCTAAAGGTAGAACAAATATTCCCTCAAGTTCTATCGACCACCGATACAACTCTACGCACACTTGACGTTTGCTTTACCGGAAACAAGTATGAAACTATTTTGTAGGTGTGATGCTAGAACTACTTTGCAAGAATAAAACTAGAAGTAATTTGCAAGGTAATAAAAGTTAGGTGTTTAGTAAAAGGGTTTGTTTCAACAAGAAAGTTATTTGTCCCTAGGCAATCTATAACAAGTACCGGTAATCATTCTTGCAATTTTATATGAGGGAGAGGCATGAGCTAACAAACTTTCTCTACTTGGATCATATGCACTTATGACTAGAACTCTAGCAAGCATCCGCAACTATTAAAGATCATTAAGGCCGTGAAACACAACGATAGCATTAAGTATCAAGTCCTCTTTATCCCATACGCAACAACCCACCTACTCGGGTTTAAGCTTCTGTCACTCTCGCAACCCACCATAAGCGAATCATGAACATATTGCAACACCCTACAATGGGGGCCCCTCACGTTTGCGCGAGATGGTGGGCACTGTAGGATAGCACCATAAATTAAATAAACAATCATACCAACCAAGATCACGATTAACCCACAGGACAAAACGGATCTACTCAAACATCGTAGGATAGTCAAATATCATTGGGAAAAAATATATGGAGTTGAGCACCATGTTGAAGTAGAGATTATAGCGGGGGGAAGAGGTGTTACTCCGCTGCATAGAGGAAGAGAAAGTTGGTGTTGACGGTAGGAAGATTGTTGATGTAGATCGTCGTCCCGATCGTTGCCCTGGTGGCACACCGGCGCCACCGGAAGCGAGGGGGAGAGAGCCCCCCTCCTTCTTCTTCTTCCTTGGCCTCCCCCCTAGATGGGAGGAGAGTTCCCCCTCTGGTCCTTGGTCTCCATGGCGGCGGAGGGGCGGGAGCCCCTCCGCCATTGGATCTCCCTCTATGTTCTCTTCTGTTTTGCATTCCCAGATCTGGCCGAAAACCGTTTCTTATATTCCCGGAGATCCGTAACTCCGATTGCGCTGAGATTTTAACACGGTTTTTTTCCAGATATAAGCTTCCTTGCGCCCGAAGTAGAGCTCCAACCGACGTTCGAGGAGGGCACAACCCACCACGCCATACCTGGCTCCGGGACCACGCCCTGGTGGGTTGTGCCCACCTCGGGCCTCCGTTTGCGGTGATTCCAACTCCCAAAAATCACATGTATTCCAAAATAATTCTCTGTGAAATTTTATTGCATTTGGACTTCGTTTGATATGGATTTTCTGCGATACAAAAAATATGCCAAAACAGGAACTGGCACTAGGCACTGGATCAATAGGTTAGTCCAATAAATCATATAAAAAGTTGCCAAAAATATGTGAAAGTTGTATAATATTGGCATGAAACAATCAAAAATTATAGATATGACGGAGACGTATCAGCATCCCCAAGATTAATTCCTGCTCGTCCTCGAGCAGGTAAATGATTAAAAAGATAATTTTTAATGTGGAATTTTACCTAGCATAAACTTGATCGTATATCTAATCATGGCATGAATATTAAGACATCAGTGATTCAAAGCAATAGTCTATAATTTGACATAAAGACATCAATACTCAGGCATCCCAACAAACAATCATGTCTTTCAAAATATCAACGCTAAAGAAAGCTATCCCTACAAAATCATATAGTCTTGTCATGCTCTGTCTTCTTAACGCAAAGTATTTATCATGCACAACCCCGATGACAAGCCGAGCAATTGGTTCATACTTTTTAACGCGCTTCAGCTTTTTCAACCCTCACGCAATACGTGAGCGCAAGCCATGGATATAGCACTATAGGTGGAATAGAGTATGATGATAGGGGTAAATATAGAGAAGACAAAAAAGTAAGAAAGTCTCACATCGACGCGGTTAACCAACGGGCTATGGAGATGCCCATCAATTGATATCAACGTGAGGAGTAGGGATTGCCACGCAACGAATGCACTAAGAGCTTTAAGTGTAGGAAATCTCAATATGAAAACTAAGTGGGTGTGCATCTAATCCTATAATGAAAAATTCTCACTAGTATATGAAAGTGACAACATAGGAGACTCTCCATATGAAAAAGATGGTGCTACTTTGAAACACAAGTGTGGTAATGGATACTAACAACGCCCCTTCTCTCTTTGTTTATTTTTTTTTTCTTTTTCTTTTTTTTTCTTTTTTTTCTTTTTTTTTCTCATTGTCTAGAGTCTCATCCCGACTTGTGGGGGAATCATAGTCTCCATATCCTTTCCTCATTGGGGCACTGCTCTAAAAATGAATAATGATGATCATCACACTTCTATTTACTTATAACTCAAAAGAAATAAAAATTACAACTCGATACCTATGACAAAGTATGACTCTATATGAATGCCTCTGGCATGTACTAGGATGTGCAATGATCTAGCGTAACATGTATGAAAAATGATGAACGGTGGCTGAGCCACAACTACTATGTCAGCTATATGATCATGCAAAGCAATATAACAATGAATGCTCAAGTCATCAAACGGAAGTGGTGGAAGTTGCATGGCAATATATCTCGGAATGGCCATGGAAAAGCCATAATAGGTAGGTATGGTGGCTGTTGAGGAAGATATAATAAGGCTTATGTGTGATAGAGCATATCATATCACGGGGTTTGGATGCACCTGCGAAGTTTGCACCACGTCTCGGTGTGAGAAAGGGCAATGCACGGTACCGTAGAGGCTAGCAAATTGCAAAAAGGTAAGAGTGCGTATAATCCATGGACTCACATTAGTCATAAAGAACTCATATACTTATATACTTATTGCAAAAGTTTATTAGCCCTCGAAGCAAAGTACTACTACACATGCCCCTAGGGGGATAGATTGGTAGGAAAAGACCATCGCTCATCCCCGACCGCCACTGATAAGGAAGACAAACAATAATAAATCATGCTCCAACTTCATAGCATAAAGAGAGACTATACGTGCATGCTTCGGGAATCACAAACCTTAACACCAATATTCTTACTAACCACAATCGTTTACTAGTACCTCCCACATATTATCATCTCTATATCACAAAACTATTGCAAGGAATCAAACATATCATATTTAGTGATCCATAAGTTCTATGTAGGATTTTATGACAAACCATGCAATTACCAATTACTTTTGACTCTCTAAATAGATATAAGTGAAGCATGAGAGTTCAATTCTTTCTAAAAAAGACCATGCTCTAATAAATATAAGTGAAGCAAAAGAGAATTCCTCAAACAACAGTTTTCTATGTGAAGAGAAACAGGCAATCCAAACTTCAAATGATATAAGTGAAGCACATGAAGCATTCTAGAAAGCCATACTCAAAAGATATAAGTGAAGTGCAATGAGCATTCTATAAATCAACCATGGACTAGCTCATACCAGCATGGTGCATAAAAGAAAAGTGAAAAGTAAACACAAAAGGCGCTCCAAGATTCACACATATCACATGAACGAAACGAAGACGAAAACATACCGATACTTGTTGAAGAAAGATGGGATGCCTTCCTGGGCATCCCCAAGCTTAGACACTTGAGTCTCCTTGAATATTTATTTGGGGTGCCTTGGGCATCCCCAAGCTTGAGCTCTTGCCTCTCCTCCTTCTCCTCATATCGAGACCTCCTCAATAATTGATCACTTCATCCACACAAAACTCAACAAAAAACTCGGTAAGATCCGTTAGTATAATAAAGCAAATCACTACTCTAAGTACTGTTGCAAACCAATTCATATTTTGTTTTTGAATTGTAGCTACTGTATATAACTTTTACATGGCTTAATCCACTGATAGAAATTGATAGTTTCATCAAAACAAGCAAACAATGCATCAAAAACAGAATCTGTCTTAAACAGGATAGTCTGTAGTAATCTGAACATTCACCATACCTCTGTTACTCCAAAAATTCTGAAAAATTTATGAAAAATAAAAAGATATATAGAAAGACAGTGCAAAAAGTTTCAGAACCGTTTGACGTTGCAGTAAAAAATGTAAAATCGCGCACTACAGCCAAAGTTTCTGTTTTGCACCGCACAAACCAACAAGCAATCTAAACATCCTAAAGGCAAACCTTTGCACATTATTTTTATAATACAATGGAATTGTACAAGGGGATAATTATTTTGAGAATCTTCATGAAAAAATCTACATTGTTTCCATGAGCATGAACACAAGTGTTCAAGGTCGACCCTCACTTCTCCAATGCATAACTTCCAATCGCTTCTCTTTTGTGAAAAAGTTTTTAAGTTCCCCTCTATATATTATTGTTTTCAAACTTTATAAAAGCACTCAACAGAAATAAATGCCTCTCTAAAACTTCTGGGTTGTCTCCCTGGCAGCGCTTTTTTTAAAGCCATTAAGCTAGGCATAAAGTGCTCAAGTAATGAATCCACCCAGATCCCAATGTATATCAAAGCCAATTTTAATTAGCAAAGATTTGGAATTTAGTAGTGAGCACAAAGCAACATATATCAAGCAATGACAAATTCTAACTATCTTTCTATGCATCGGCATGTCATACAAGAACAATTCGTGCACATCAAGTAAAGGCCAATACATAGCATAAGAAATTTATTTCAATTCTTTCGTGTTGGAAACATGGAGAGGCGGAGATGTAGTTCCTCTCTCATAATAATTGTAAGTAGGAGCAGCAAGCACATGTATATTATATTCATCAAAATTATCATTTGTAGTGGTAGAATGCAACCCATCAATGTAATCCTTAATAAGTGCAAACTTCTCCAATATAGTGTAGTTTGGAGAATCCAAAAAGATAATAGGACTATCATGTGTGGGTTCAATAGCAACAATTTCATTCTTAATATAAGGAACTATAGCAAGTTCATCTCCATAAGCATAATTTAAATTGGCATCATGGCCATAAGCATAGCAAGCATCATCAAAAAGGGATATTTCAAACGAATCAATGGGATCATAGCAATTATCATGGCAATCATCCTTCGGTAAGCACGAAGGGAAATTAAGTAATGTATGAGTTGAAGAGTTACTCTCATTAGAAGGTGGCACGGGTAGCTAATCCGACCTTCCCCCTTTTGTTCTTCGCTCTCCTCATCATCTTTTTCATCCAATGAGCTCACGGTTTCATCAATTTCTTCTTCCATAGACTCCTGCAAAATATTAGTCTCTTCTTGGACAGTGGAGTATTTCTCAATAAATTCATCAATATTGGAATTGTATTTACAATTATCATAGCAATATTTAAGGATGGCAAAATTTTCAGGTCTATAAACATCATCATCAAAAGCTTCATATTTTTCAAACAAAGATTCAATTTCATAAGCACCCTTAAAAGCAACAAATTCTTCTATTCGTTCCACATCATAATAATCATATATACCATTAGCATAAGAAGCTAAGGTTTCATTATCATTAAATTCACATGAAAAGGGAAGATGTGGAGAATTCATCCTAGAGCAACAAGTAAAATGATATCTCTGACATAAATTCCAAGCATACCAATGCAACATATGAATTTGATCCCATAAAAGTTTCCCTTTTTGTGTCAAGCGATAATCCCTAAAGTATTCACGTTGATCCAACATTACTCTCATTATCAAGTTGAATGGGGTTTTCTCAGGATTATCAAAGTAGTGCATAATATTTTTCACATAACGAGCATCGAGGGTTTTAGGAGGTTCCCCATCTCCATGAATAGCAAGTACCACTAATTTTTTTGGTGTTTCGTGTTCCATATCCATAACTAAAGATAGAGAACAACTTAGAATAGGAAATCAAAAATACTTAGTGATAAAGCAAACAAGCACACACGTGAATATTCACCCCACGCTATTGCTCCCCGGCAACGGCGCCAGAAAAACATCTTGATAACCCACAGGTATAGGGGATCGTTTGTAGCCTTCTTCGATAAATAAGAGTGTCGAACCCAACGAGGAGATAAAGGTAGAACGAATATTCCCTCAAGTTCTATCGACCACCGATACAACTCTACGCACACTTGACGTTTGCTTTACCGGAAACAAGTATGAAACTATTTTGTAGGTGTGATGCTAGAACTACTTTGCAAGAATATAACTAGAAGTAATTGGCAAGATAATAAAAGTTAGGTGTTTAGTAGAAGGGTTTCTGTCAACAAGAAATTTATTTGTCCCTAGGCCATCGATAACAAGTACCGGTAATCATTCTTGCAATTTTATATGAGGGAGAGGCATGAGCTAACATACTTTCTCTACTTGGATCATATGCACTTATGATTGGAACTCTAGCAAGCATCCGCAACTACTAAAGATCATTAAGGTCGTGAAACCCAACCATAGCATTAAGTATCAAGTCCTCTTTATCCCATACGAAACAACCCACCTACTCGGGTTTAAGCTTCTGTCACTCTCGCAACCCACCATAAGCGAATCATGAATGTATCGCAACACCCTACAGTGGGGGCCCCTCATGTTTGCGCGAGACGGAGGGCACTGTAGGATAGCACCATAAATTAAATAAACAATCATACCAACCAAGATCACGATTAACCCACAGGACAAAACGGATCTACTCAAACATCGTAGGATAGTCAAATATCATTGGGAAATAATATATGGAGTTGAGCACCATGTTTAAGTAGAGATTACAGCGGGGGGAAGAGGTGTTACTCCGCTTCATAGAGGAAGAGAAAGTTGGTGTTGACGGTAGGAATATTGTTGATGTAGATCGCCGTCCCGATCGTTGCCCCGGTGGCACTCCAGCACCATCGGAAGCGAGGGGTAGAGAGCCCCCCTCCTTCTTCTTCTTCCTTGGCCTCCCCCTTAGATGGGAGTAGAGTTCCCCCTCTGGTCCTTGGTCTCCATGGTGGCGGAGGGGCAGGAGCCCTTCCGAGATTGGATATCCCTCTCTGTTCTCTTCTGTTTTGCGTTCCCAGATCTAGCCGAGAACCGTTTCTTATATTCTTGGAGATCCGTAACTCCGATTGTGCTGAAATTTTAACTCGGTTTTTTTTCTGGATATAAGCTTTCATGCGCCCGAAGTAGAGCTCCAACCGACATTCGAGGAGGGCACAACCCACCACGCCACGCCTGGCTCCGGGACCGCGCCCTGGTGGGTTGTGCCCACCTCGGGCCTCCGTTTGCGGTGATTCCAACTCCTAAAAATCACATATATTCCAAAATAATTATCCGTGAAATTTTATTGCATTTGGACTTGGTTTGATATGGAATTTCCGCGATACAAAAAACATGCAAAAAACAGGAACTGGCACTGGGCACTGGATCAATAGGTTAGTCCAATAAATTATATAAAAAGTTGCCAAAAATATGTGAAAGTTGTATAATATTGGCATGAAACAATCAAAAATTATAGACACGATGGAAACGTATGAGACCCCCACCCCTCGTCTATTGCACGGACGGAAAGGCAATGTAACATTTACATCCATAATGAGGAGGAACAGCCGTACCAATTGTTGACTCGCATACTTCTTAAACTTTGACGACATATATCAACATGCACATGACGACAACATTGATTGATGGTTCATGTCGACCGAGTCACCCTCCGCGCGAGTGGGGTCGTGTTCTTTTGTATCATCTTCTGTCTCCATGTCTAAATCACTGATGAAGATGTATTGGCTTTTCTCCATGTCGAATGAGGCATATGACATTGGTGTCATGTTCATCCCCGCCGACAACCATAGCCCGAGCCACGATCTTTTCTTTGATTATGACCTTGGCCTCTGCCATGACAGCAGTGTCATGTTCCTCTACAGTGATGATCACCACGTCCACCATGCCAAAGGCGCCGTTCTCCTATATCTCTCCATGCCCGCAAGCTAGTCATGTAATTCTCCATCGATCTCATCTATGGAATCTCAGTTTAGAGGGTGTGCCCGAAACCCTAACTCATCTTCGTTATTGGACATGGACACATGGTGTTGCAATAGAGTGGAAAACAAGGAGGACAATGGAACGAACAGAATTGGCATCGTCATCGATCTCACTCTGAAAAATAAATGCATTTCCCATCTTGATTGCACAATGATTCTACTCCCTATGAACGGCTCTAAGTTATTCCTATATCTCGAAAAATAATTGTGAAAACTCGCTGAAGTTCGTGGTTAGCCCTGCATACGGGATATTTTTATATATTTGTGGCTGCCTGTACTGGAACGGAGGGAGTTTGTATGTAGTATTCCGCATACTGATTGTATGATCATACATTTCACGTCTTGGAGAGCAGTTATTATCTGAAATGTCACTTTTTCACGCATCAGGGCTGATTAACATGCCTAACAACCTTTCAGTAGCGTCACACTTATATAGCCCAGAGCGCGCATAGCTGCCTCATATCCTTCCGCGCAGCCTTCTTATATACACTCATACTTACCATAGCCCCTTTTACCATGACTACCGAAGGAGATGAATATCATATGCCCAAACTAGTCTATATCTATACTTCTATATCTATCTATCTATCTATATCTATCTATATCTATCTATACTTCTATATCTATATCTATATCTATATCTATAGTTCTATATCTATACTTCTATATCTATCTATCTATACTTCTACTAATTTGTGACTCCTTAAAAATTCCCACGTTAATTAAAAAATTAGAACAGTTCATCTAGGGTGGGACCCAATTATTACGGTGTAGATTAACCGAGATCTATTATTAAGCCAGTTTAGTTCAGCCGAAAACAGATATATTAGAAAGCCCATATATACTGCCCAAAGAGAGGCCCATAATGCTCTCACGGTTCTAGAAATAGATCACGTACAGTATTTACCTCCACGCCTCTTCCTCTGCCAGTAAAAAAATAGCACCCCAAATCGTAATCTCTTTCTCTGTCTCAAGCATCTCTCTCACGCCTCTCTCCCAAGCTCTCACGTCTCTCTCTCTCTCTCAAGCCTCTCTCTCACGTCTGTCTCCCAAGCTCTCACGTCTCTCTCCCTGACTCATATGTCTCTTTGTTCCACATGGAAAACAAATCTGTGTCACAAATTGGAACAAAGAAGTTGGGCCATCAAACTTATGCACTCACAGAAAAAAAAGTTGGGGCATGAATCCATGCACCCATGGAACAAAGAAGTTGATCTTTTATCTGTCTATAATTGGATCGGCAATATCTTTTCTGTTGTATTCTCCTAATATTTCAATTATTACTGTGTTTATTTGGTACGTATATGCTTATTATATTCAACATTTTTTCCAATTTTTCTCACGAGTCGGGGACTGCGGCAATACGCAAACTGATAGGTGAAGGTACTTTGGGTGATCATCGGAGTCGCCAGCGTCAATGCATCTATGTTTGAGAGAAAGGATCTGCAGATGTTCACTAGTAGAAAACAGGGCTTTCGTTCGGGCATGGCAAGCCCATTAGTCCCGGTTCAGTCACAAACCGGGACCCATGGGGGCATTCGTCCCGGTTCGTGAGCCCAGGGGGCCGGCCGGGGCCTCGTGGGCATTGGTCCCGGTTCGTATGAAACCATTTGTCCCGGTTCGAGGCACGAACCGGGATTAATGGGCCTCGCTCCTGGCCCACAACCATTCGTCCCGGTTCTTGGCATGAGCCGGGACAAAAGGCCCGGATTTAGTACCGGTTCTAGCCACGAACCGGGACAAATGAGCTGCCTATATATACCCCATCGCCGCAGCAGAGCACTCCACAGTGCTCTGTTTTTTCTGGCCGTCGAGAGTAGGGCATTTGGTGCTCTAGCTCACCTCCTATACACACGAGGTGTTCGATGAAATGTCTGAGCCACACTAGTTAATCTTTCTCCTCTCGAAACTCGACCTCCGAGCTCCATTTTCCCCGAGATTTGTCTAGGTTTAGCGGTCCGTCACGTCCCGTCCCCGTCTTCACCGCCGTCAATCGCCCGCGCCGATCTCGTCGCCAGCACCACCGTGGTGAGCCTCTTGTTCTTATCTTCTTTCTGAAAGAAAAAAAAATCTTACTTCAGATAGATACTTTTCTAATTTTGTTACTTTTATTATTCCTTCTTATTATATAGTGCGATGGTTTTGGTATCCGCCCCCGTCGGCCCTCGTCCTGTCTATGATTCGGATGTGGTATATATTATATTTATAACTATTGGTTCATTTATTGTTTATGAAAATTATGCCGACCAACGTGACATAGATTTTATTTATCTAGGAGGTATGTGAACCGGAAATTCCAACCGACCCTATTGTTGAGAGGTTAAATTTAGTTGAAGAAGAAAACAATTTCTTGAAGGAAAAAATAAAAAAATTGAGGAGGAGAAGATGATATTGGAGTTGCATGTTGCGGATGTCGTCGATGATCACAAGATCAAGATGTATGCAATGCGCTTGAAGATTAGAAAGATTAGAAAATATGCCATTCATACCGAGGCTTGGTATTATTATGCCGTTGGATCAATTGTTACCTTGGTTGCGATTATGATCGCATTTGTTTTCGCATTGAAATGTTTTACATAGTTTCAATGTATGGTTTAATTAATTAGATGCTCTGGAGAGCTATATGTTGTTAGATAAGAACTATGTATGTACTTTGGTTTTAATGTGATGATGAACTTCTATTAATTTGGTCACTTAATTATCTATTCATGATGTTCTGTAATGGTTTTTGACACACTTAATTATATATAATGCACGCAGATGAACCGGCGATGGATGTACGGTGACAGACACACCTCCGAGTACATTAAGGGCGTGCATGATTTTCTCGAAGTGGCTGAGGCAAACAAGCAGAATGGTTTTATGTGTTGTCCATGCCCTACATGTGGGAATACGAAGTCTTACTCTGACCAAAAAATCCTTCACACCCACCTGCTTTACAAGGGTTTCATGCCACACTATAATGTTTGGACGAGGCACGGAGAAATAGGGGTTATGATGGAAGACGGCGAAGAAGAAGAGGACGATGACAACTATGTGCCCCCTGAATACGGTGATGCTGCAACAGGGGAAGCTGCTGAAGATCAAGAGGAACCAGACGATGTGCCCAATGATGCTGCAATGGGGGAAGCTGCTGAAGATCAAGAGGAACCAGTGCCCGATGATGATGATCTCCGCCGGGTCATTGTCGATGCAAGGACACAATGCGAAAGTCAAAAGGAGAAGCTGAAGTTCGATCGCATGTTAGAGGATCACAAAAAAGGGTTGTACCCCAATTGCGAAGATGGCAACACAAAGCTCGGTACCTTACTGGAATTGCTGCAGTGGAAGGCAGAGAATGCTGTGCCTGACAAAGGATTTGAGAAGCTATTGAAAATATTGAAGAAGAAGCTTCCAAAGGATAACGAATTGCCCGACAGTACATACGCAGCAAAGAAGGTCGTATGCCCTCTAGGATTGGAGGTGCAGAAGATACATGCATGCCCGAATGACTGCATCCTCTACCGCGGTGCGTATAAGGATCTGAACGCTTGACCGGTATGCGGTGCATTGCGGTATAAGTTCAGACGAGATGACCCTGGTGATGTTGACGGCGAGCCCCCAGGAAGAGGGTTCCTGCGAAGGTGATGTGGTATGCTCCTATAATACCACGGTTGAAACGTCTGTTCAAAAACGAAGAGCATGCCAAGTTGATGCGATGGCACAGTGAGGACCGTAAGTAAGACGGGAAGTTGAGAGCACCCGCTGACGGGTCGCAGTGGAGAAAAATCGAGAGAAAGTACTAGGCTGAGTTTGCAGCTGACCCAAGGAACGTATGGTTTGGTTTAAGCGCGGATGGCATTAATCCTTTCGGAGAGCAGAGCAGCAATCACAGCACCTGGCCCGTGACTCTATGTATGTATAACCTTCCTCCTTGGATGTGCATGAAGCGGAAGTTCATTATGATGCCAGTTCTCATCCAAGGCCCTAAGCAACCCGGCAACGACATTGATGTCTACCTAAGGCCATTAGTTGAAGAACTTTTACAGCTGTGGAATGGAAACGGTGTACGTACGTGGGATGAGCACAAATAGGAGGAATTTAACCTGCACGCGTTGCTGTTTGTAACAATCAACGATTGGCCCGCTCTCAGTAACCTTTCAGGACAGACAAACAAGGGATACCACGCATGCACGCACTGTTTAGATGACACTGAAAGTATATACCTAGACAAATGAAGGAAGAATATGTACCTGGGCCATCGTCGATTTCTTCCGACCAACCATCAATGTCGAAAGAAAGGCAAGCATTTCAAAGACGAGGCAGATCACCGGAAGAAGCCCGCCATGCGTACCGGTGATCACGTACTTGCTATGGTCAATGATTTACACGTAATCTTTGGAAAGGGTCCCGGCGGACTAGCTGTTCCGAATGACGCTGAGGGACACGCACCCATGTGGAAGAAGAAATCTATATTTTGGGACCTACCCTACTGGAAAGACCTAGAGGTCCGCTCTTCAATCGACGTGATGCACGTGACAAAGAACCTTTGCGTGAACCTGCTAGGCTTCTTGGGCGTGTATGGGAAGACAAAAGATACACCTGAGGCACGGGAGGACCTGCAACGTTTGCATGAAAAAGACGGCATGCCTCCGAAGCAGTATGAAGGTCCTGCCAGCTACGCTCTTACGAAAGAAGAGAAAGAAATCTTCTTTGAATGCCTGCTCAGTATGAAGGTCCCAATTGGCTTCTCGTCGAATATAAAGGGAATAATAAATATGCTAGAGAAAAAGTTCCAGAACCTAAAGTCTCATGACCGCCACGTGATTATGACGCAACTGCTTCCGGTTGCATTGAGGGGGCTTCTACCGGAAAACGTCCGATTAGCCATTGTGAAGCTATGTGCATTCCTCAATGCAATCTCTCAGAAGGTGATCGATCCAGAAATCATACCAAGGCTAAGGAGTGATGTGGCGCAATGTCTTGTCAGTTTCGAGCTGGTGTTCCCACCGTCCTTCTTCAATATCATGACGCACGTCCTAGTTCATCTAGTCGACGAGATTGTCATTCTGGGGCCCGTATTTCTACACAATATGTTTCGCTTTGAGAGGTTCATGGGAGTCCTAAAGAAATATGTCCGTAACCGCGCTATGCCAGAAGGAAGCATCTCCATGGGCCATCGAACAGAGGATGTCATTGGGTTTTGTGTTGACTTCATTCCTGGCCTTAAGAAGATAGATCTCCCTAAATCGCGGTATGAGGGGAGACTGACTGGAAAAGGCACGCTAGGAGCGGACTCAATAATATGCAGGGACGGGCATTCTTGGTCTCAAGCACACTACACAGTTCTACAGAACTCTACCTTGGTGACCCCGTATGTCGATGAACACAAGAACAGTCTGCGCTCCAAACACCCGGAGCAGTGTGACGACTGGATTACATGTGAACACATCAGGACTTTCAGCAGTTGGTTGGAAACACGTCTCAGAGGTGACACCACTGTTTGTGATGAGTTGTACTCGTTGTCCAGGGGACCATCTTCGACTGTATTGACTTACAAAGGATACGAGATAAATGGGAATACATTTTACACGATCGCCCAAGATCAAAAGAGCACCAACCAAAACAGCGGTGTCCGCTTTGATGCAGCAACCGAGAGGGGAAAGGACACATATTATGGTTACATAATGGACATATGTGAACTTGACTACGGGCATGATTTTAAGGTCCCTTTGTTTAAGTGCAAATGGGTCAATCTGTCAGGAGGCGGGGTACAGGTAGACCCATAGTACGGAATGACAACAGTGGATCTGAACAATCTTGGGTACACTGACGAACCGTTCGTCCTAGCCAATGATGTGGCACAGGTTATCTATGTGAAGAACATGTCTACCAGACCGAGAAAAAGAAAAGATAAGGAAGCGAATACATCATACGATGAGCCAAAGCGCCACATAGTTTTTTCAGGAAAAAGGGACATTGTGGGAGTGGAGGGCAAGACAGACTTGTCTGAAGATTATGAAAAGTTTCATGAAATTCCTCCCTTCAAAGTCAAGGCTGACCCAAGCATCCTGATAAACGATGAAGATTATCCATGGTTACGGCGCAATAAGCAAATGACACAAGCGAAGAAAAAGTGAAGACTTTCTCCCGCAACTATTATGATGATACCATGCCAACTTTGTAACAGACGAGTATGATACCATTGTCCGTTTTGTACACGAAGTGCATCTAGTTTTTGCCGTAACCATCTCAACTTTCTTGCACATGCTATGTGGATGAAATGATGATACCATGCCAACTTTCAACCTTCTCAGAGTTCATTTGAAATGCTTTTCAATTTTAGGGTCTTATAGCTCAAAATAATTAGTAAATGCATGAAAAATAACAAATGAAGTCAGAAAGGGTTGAAAATTGATGATGTGGCTTTGAATGGTGCATTTTGAACACACAAAAAGTCAGGAGTTCAAATAAGTTTTAAAAAATGAAATCCCTTTGTAACAGACGAGTTTCCGTATGAAATCCTGATACTTTGAAAGAGATTGTCCGTTTTGTACACGAAGTGCATCCGGTTATTGACGTAACCCTCTCAACTTTCTTGCACATGCTATGTGGATGAAATGATGATACCATGCCAACTTTCAACCTTTTCAGAGTTCATTTGAAATGCTTTTCAATTTTAGGGTCTTATAGCTCAAAATAATCAGTAAATGCATGAAAAATAACAAATAAAATAAATAAGTAATTAGAAACAAAATAATATAAACTTTAATAAAATATATAAGTAGAAACAAAATAAAATAAACTTTAATAACATAAATAAAATTTATGAAACTAAAATTATCAAAGTATTTTCTGTTCAAAACATTATAAGCAACCTCTAGTATTATTGAAACTAAAATTATATAAAATTGATGCAACTAAAATTATCGAAGTATTTTCTGTTCAAAATCATTGAAAGCAAAAATAATTTTCATAAAGAACTTTTTTGTTAGAAACTTTAATAGCAAAAAGAATTATCATAAAGTAAAATAAATAAGTAATTTGAAACAAAATGAAATAAATAAGTTTTTTGTTGTAAGTAGAAACAAAACAAAATAAATAAAGCAAAAAAGAAAACAAAAAACAGGCAAAAATAAAAATTATGCCACCTACTAGGCCACCACGGCCTGAATACGACTAGAAACCCATCCATGGGCCAGGATTCAGGCCCGCAGAAGGCCCAGTAGGCCCACAGGCATGTACAGAGAGGTTAGGCCCGTAATCCTACTTTAGAGAGGAGCTCGACAGGTCAGGCGCACCGCACCTATAAACAGGTGCGGTTCTCTCTCAGCTAGCAAGGTGGGACTAAACTCCCACCACCACCCCGCTGTGCAAGGCCATTGGTCCCGGTTGGTGGCACGAACCGGGACCAATGCCACCCTTTGGTCCCGGTTCGTGACACCAACTGGGACCAATGCCCCCCCTTTAGTCCCGGTTGGTGCCACCAACTGGGACCAAAGGCCGCCGCTTCCCGCCCTTTGGGCTGCTGAAAAGAGGCCTTTCATCCCGGTTGGTGGCAAGTCCCGGTTGGTGGCACCAACCGAGACTAATGCTTGGACTATATAACAAACACTTGTGAA
>NC_057802.1:574307061-574317204 GCF_018294505.1 Triticum aestivum
CGTGTACGCCGCCGCCAACGCCGTCGCCTCCCCGAGCCCGCGCCGTCCTCGTCGCCGGCATCCCTGAGCCCGCCGTCCTCGTCGTCCCCGTCGCCGTGTGCCTCCCCGAGCCCACCCCTCCTCGTCCCTGTCGCCGCCTGCCATCCCGAGACCGCCGTCCCCGTCACCGCATGCCGCCCCGAGCCGGCCGTCCTCGTCGCCAGACTCCTGCCATCGCCGCCCCCCTCGAAGTGAGCCCCCTTTCCCATGGTCCCGGTCGAGCGCCGCTCTTGCGCCCCGAGTGCCCCTTGCTCTCTGCCCCTGCTCCATGGTCGCCACCAGCCCCGACGCATTGAAGAGCAGAAGGAGAGGAGAAGGAGTGGAGCAGCAGCAAGACGCCGTCCAATTTTCTGAAATTTCTGAATTTTTTTACAGATATGAACAGTGCATATAGAGGGTGTTTGATCAAATGCTAGATGGCTTCGGGCATTTTTAGAATTTATGATATTTTTTGTGGTGAGGTACTGATGCAAGACAAAGGTGATGGCAAAATTTCAGAATTTTTGGATTGGTTTAGAATAGGTTTTCAGCAAGGAATTTGAATCTGGTTCAAATTTCATTTGAATGAAATTTGAAAATTTTGAACTATGGATCAGAAGGTTTTTGGTGAAATGGAGTGTGGGTACTGTCATGAAGTTGGAGTAATTTTTGTGGTTGTAAAAGGGTTAGGAAAATTTAGAATGTGCTAAATATGTCAAAAAATGTTCTTCTGTTCAGATACAGAAAGTTTTTATATATGACTATGGATATATGAGCAATGATGATCCATGGATATATGCATTGATATATATGAGAAACGATGTTCATAGAATATTTACCAAGTATATATGTATTTTTGTTCATAGCATTTTTTTCCATTTATATATGTATGTGGCTATAGATGGATATATATGAGAAATGATGATCCATGGAAAAGTTGTATATATGCAAAAGTTACATTTTTAGGAAAGTTATATATATCTAGCTAGGAAAAGAAGAAAAAGAAGGAGAGGAAAAACGAAAATAAGAAGAGGAAGAAAGGAGAAGAAGAGGAGAGGAAGAAGAGGAGAAATAAAAAAGAAGAGGAAAAAAGAAGAAAAAGAAGAGGAGAAGAAGAAAGGAATAGAAGAGAAGAAGAAAAAATAGATTCTATTTTTTCTTCTTCCCCTCTATTCCTTTCTTCTTCTCTATTTTTTCTTCTTCTCTTCTATTCCTTTCTTCTTCTCCTCTTCTTTTTCTTCTTTTTTTCTTCGATCTTCTCCTCTATTCCTTTCTTCTTCTCCTCTTTTTTCTTCTTCTTTTTTTTCTTCAATCTTCTCCTCTATTAATATCTTCTTCTCCTCTTTTTATTTCTTCTTCGTCTTCTTATTTTTTATCGGATATGTCGTTGTCGATATACCCCGTGTCCCGATAACTTCAACACGAGGGGGGGTTCGACCTACCCCCTCCCCGATAACATTATTTTCCCATGTATGTATGTCATCGTTGTCGATATAACCCCCTCCCGGATAACTTCGACCGTGATAACTTATACCACGGGAGCACCCCCCGGCCCTCTCGCTCGACCAAAACTCTCGAGGACACCCAAACCCTAGAAAAAAACGATGTCGGTCTCCTACCCCCTCCCGCCACGCCCCTACCCTTGAAGCGTTGCCGAGGCCACCCCAAACCCGGAATAAGCTAGGTCTACGTTTGCACTAATATATCCACCTGCTGTCATGTTTGTGTAATAATTGCCATGTTGTAATATTTGCAGAAACAATGAAGCACGGACGAGACGAGGAAGCAGAAGAGGTGTTGGGGGACATAATCTTAGCCGGAGGTGATATCTTGTCGTATCTTAACGACAATGATGGTCTGGAAGAACAGGGTGAAGAAGCAGGCTACGGTGATCGAAGAGTGGAGGAGGAAAGACATGATTATGATGGCTCCGGTGACCCAATGCTGGTGCAAGAAGGAGCCCGTGGTGACGGCTCCGGTGACCGAACAGAGTCCGGCCAGGTAAATATATTAGTTAAGCCTGTGCTGACTAGCTAATGATGCATTCATTGTTTTGGTATGTACACATATTAATTAACTCTCGTCTTTCTTCTTTTTTCTAGCCCTCCGGATCGAGCACAACTTCGGTAAAGAGATGAGACCCGAAGAGAAAGTTGCGGTCGGATGAAAGGTTTGAGATCACAGCAATCGCGCGCGACGGCCAACAGATTGAACCCATCCGGAAAAAGGAAGCATTTGCTGCTCAGTGCGGGGTTCTTGTTAGGGACAAGATCCTGATAAACATCCACCAATGGTATAAGCCTAAGAAGGAAGACCCTAAGGTGTCTTATGTCAATGATATGCAGAAAGATGATCTTTGGACTGAGCTGAAGGCAAATTTCACCCTACCGCCAGAGGAGGATCCGGAGAAGCCAGTTAAAGAACAATTAATCATGTCTCATGCTCTTAAGAAGATGGCAGACCTATTCAGGAGGTGGAAGAATGAGCGGAAAACGTTTGTCGACAAAGAAGAGACACCAGAATTCATCGGCCGGTATGAGAAGATCAGAGATCACTGGCCCGCATTTGTGGCCCACAAGACATCGGAAAAGAGTAAGAAGATGCCAGCGACAAACAAGAAGAATGCTGCGAAGAAGAAGCTTCACCATCGCACGGGATAAGGTGGCTATCTCAAAGCCCGGCCTAAGTGGGCCAAGGCTGAGAATGATCTGCTTGATAAAGGGATCGAACCAGAGACAATGAACTGACCAGACCGTTGCCGGACTTGGTTCTTCGGGGCTGGCGGAAAATTGGACCCTATATCAGGGAGGTGCGTTTGGACGGATGAGCAAATGAGAATACCAGTCAAGAGGCTTCAGCACTATATCGATGCAGCACAGCAAGGGACGTTCGTTCCAGACAGGGAGAACGACGAGCTCACAATGGCCCTCGGGAATCCTGAGCACCCTGGACAGACACGAGGCACGCCAGGCTCCGTTCCGTGGAAGGCTGGTTTTCCGGACGCAGGTGGTTACAAAAGCCAGGAGAGGAGGAAAAAAGTGGAGCAAACCCAAATTCAGAAGCTGCACGAAAGGGTTCAAGCGCTAGAGGAACGAGACGCCAATCGACATGCCGAAACAACCCCCGAAGCTACCCCGCCATCTCAGCAGAGAAGCAGCATGGCTTCCACCGAGCTGCTTTAGCCGGAGCATGTCTTGACGGCTTCTGCTAGCTACCCCGTGGATGCTATCACGGAGTGTCAACATTGCCACCTTATGACGCAATGGCAGAACTTCAAAGTCAAGGCGGCTGTTGGCTCTGTTTTACCTCTTGAACCCGGCGCAACCTACCACATCCGGCCGATTCCAGAAGGATATGCTAGGGTGATGGTGGATGAAATAACGGAGGGATTTGAGGACCTCCGGCTTGACCACCCTACTGGTGAAGGGGAGACTCGGCTGGGTTCTGCTCTGAAGACTCCATACCTCTGGCGGAAGGAGCTTATCAACCTTCCGAACTGGACGCCTCCGGCGAGTAAGGGCACTCCGCCTCCTCCTCCGGCGAGTGATCAGGGCACTCAGCCTCCTTCTCCGGCGCGTGGCGGCGCTCCGCCTCCTCCTCCGGCGAGTGATCAGGGCACTCAGCCTCCTTCTCCGGCGCGTGGCGGCACTCCGCCTCCTTCTCCGCCTGCGCCGGCGCGCCAGAGCAGCCAGCCTCCTCCTTCTCCGCCTCGTCAGCAAGGGCGGAAGAGACCCGCCGCCGCTCCGGCTGCTCCGGCGCGTCGTAGTCCTCGTAAGCAAGGAAAGAAGAAAGCCGCAGCCGCTCCATCTACTCTGCCGGCGTCTAGCAGTACAGCCAGAGGCGGGAGGCAATACAGATTCGGCCCTTCTCTGAAGACTCCAGAGAAATTACCATACGAGAGGACTGAGGAGGAAACCAGGAAGATTAATGCGAGCCGAAGTGAAAAACTTCTTTGAAGGGGTGAAAGCAAATAAACATCCACCTCCGGAGGAGAAGGTAGATCCGGTGAAAGCGAAGCGCACTGTGGCTGCCCTGACAAAACCACCAAAGTCTCCACCGAAAGGCAACTATGAGCGCATTATTGCAAAGACATTTGTCGAAGCGGAGCGGTCGGGAAGTACTGTCAGTGATCAAAGGTTAAAAGAACGACGAGCTGGGAAAAAAATTGCCCAGCTCGGTGAACAAGCGAACCAATCGTGCCCCCCGCTCAAGGTGTCTAGCGACATCGTCGCTAATGATCCGAGGATGGTGCCCGGTTATAGCAATCTTGGAGATTACCTGCCCGACGATGTACATTATGATATCTTGGAGGTGGACGAACACAAATACCATTACGGGAAGCCTCTCGTCAAAGATGAAAGATCTCTAACAACGATGATGCGAAGATTACATGATTGGTACATGAAAACCTGCAGAGAGTCTGGGGGAGGGATACTTTGACGCTGAGAGTTAAACCGGAGCATGACCTCGTTGGAATTGAACTGTTGAATGTTCCATTTGAGGAGTTCTTCCAGTTTTTCAATCAAAAGGCCCTCGATAAATCAACGGTCACTTGCTACTGTCTGTAAGTAGTACTACTTCTGTCATTAAGTCTCTCTATATAGGTCAGCTCTTTCATTGCATGTATTTATAATTATCCTCACTATATTATGCAGATTGAAGATCGCCGAATTGAAGAAAAGACAAATCGGTGATATTGGGTTCATTAAGACAAATCTCATAGATGCAACTGAGGTTAAATATCATGCCGAAAATACCGAGGCCAACTTGCTACGATCGTTGGTAATAAATGAAAACAAAGATATAATACTCTTTCCTTACAACTTCAAGTGAGTGTTACTGTCTTGTGCATATTCGGTTTCCCTTATTAGTCCAGGTTATAGTAATGTAATTGATGACTTATGCATGCGTACGCAGCTTCCACTATATTCTCCTAGAGATTAGGCTTGAGCAGGGAGTAGTAACCGTCTTAGACTCGAGACGAAAAGATCCCCAGGACTATGCGGACATGACTCAAATGCTCGAGAAGTAAGTTAAATCGATCATTATCCACCATATCAGCAACTTTGTTCATTTTCTGATATCAAGTAATTGTTTTCTTTGTGTGGCAGGGTTTGGAGAAAATTCACCAAAAAAGCTCCGGGACTGCCGAAGAAGCTGCAATTTAAACACCCGAAAGTAAGTACTATAGTAGCATGTTCCGCGCATCTCCTAGTGATTCAAGCGCTAGTTTCATCAATACCATTTAGCATGCTTGCTTATCAGTTTGATTGACCTCTATTTCTTGTAAAGTGGTTGTGGTAGGAACCCGATAATACTACGTTTGCGAGTCCATCCGCTACACGACCTGAGAGCGGGGCTACTCTGACGAACAATATGAAGTGCGTAAGCAATAATATTCACATTTTTTTACTACCATCATTTGTGTTGAGTTTCATTTATTCATATATATATATATATATGTATTGACCCCCTTCTTCAAATTAGATGTTTCGGAAGCGGGATGAACTCCTAGCACCAGATCGTATGCGAGCAATTCAAGAGGAATTGGCGGCATTCTTCCTTGACCACGTGATCGCTGAAAACGGAGAATACTATGTGGACCCTGTGTTCTTACAATTTAATTAGGAGATTATATTGTAAGAGATAATTATTGTATATATGTAGCCGGTAGTGTCGGATAGATATACGAGAACTTGTTGTTCGACCAATCTTTCGGAGAAGGAGAGGTGGTCGATATCACTTCTCTCTGTATGCATATGTTCATGACGATCTTCTGTTTCCTTCATTTGATTAGTAGCTAGTGTGTCTAGTCCTCTCCATACGTATATAGTACGTAGCGTCGACCAAGCACGGAGATAAGAGAGGTCGACACTTCTCTCTATTAATTAGCTAGCTAACACAATATATGAAACACCTAAATTAACCCCCCAAAACCCCAGCCACTGAAATGCTGACGCGTGGATGCCTATTGGTCCCGATTAGTGCCACCAACCGGGACCAAATGCCCTCCTGCCTGGGCTCGCCGCACCGGCCACGTGGAGGCCCATCTGTCCCGGTTCGTGTAAGAACCGGGACTAAAGGGTTAGGGCATTCGTAACGACCCTTTAGTCCCGGTTCAAAAACCGGGACAAAAGGCCCTTACCAACCGGGACAATAGGCCCTTTTTCTACTAGTGGTTTGGCATCCTGCTCCATGTTCTAGACCCATGTATCCAACCATAGTACACATGTAGATAGAAAGACTAGACGTACACAACAGTTTTATATTAACGATGGATGCTTGGTTCAGCAACTAAGCATACAACCATGCATGAGATTTAATTATGACAGTATCCGTATATGCTACTGATCCATTTAACTCCATGCCTCCTATCCTACGTCTGCTTGGTCTCCTACAAAAAAGAGTTCAATATCCATATGCCACATAACACACAAATTAAGACTTATACAGTGCGGTCAAGGACGAACGGACAACTTACTGATGGTGATGCAGGATGAAGTAAGTGTTTGCAATTTGTTCTTTTAAATCGGCCATTAGTAAGTCTTATTTCTCTCTGAACATAAAAATAAGTAGCAGCATTTCCATGATGAACAAGTCCTTTCAAAATGCATATCTATGATGACTATTAGTACAAGCTCAAGGACCAATACTATTCAGTTCGCTTTAATTTGTTCTATCTTATGGCATACCAATTCTGGACTGCAAGCTCTTGGCAGCTTGCATTTGAACAATATCGTTGTGCTGACAAGCTACAGCATCAAGCATGGTCGAATGCATAATTTTGTCCGTTGTGTATGCTTGAGCTCGAGACTTCAAGGCACCCATTCTGCCTCTGCCAGGTTGCCAAGTAGATTTGGACCAAGGCTTCACACTGGCATATATGGGTACAACACTCTGAACCCAGTAGGTTGGTCATCCATGGTGAGCACTACTTCCGCTTGGAAGAAGATGATTGAAAATCAGCCAAGTAAGTACATGAAAGAAATGAAATTATTCTTATTTTTATCACGTGGAAGATTTGGCAAGAGAGGAATTGTCATTTTGGCGGTGATTAGAACCGGCCTTCATCAATGACGTCTGGCTGGCGCAAGTTGCTTAGAAAGATAGTGAACACTCTTTACCAATTGTTGTTCCAACACAATGAAAATACCGCCATGTAATATCTATGTAAACATGAAATCAAAATTGTCATATAAGCATATCAATATAATCTGCTTCATTGCAGGTTTTTGCCATGAAGTTTGGCGTAGGCTCTCTATAAGTTGTGCTTTTTTGCACTTTGTTATGTTGGGTGTTGTTTATTCAAATTTATTTGTTGTATCATCGATTCACTCACTTGAGTAGGATGCATTCTTTAGCTACTTCTTTTCCTCTTAATTAATTGGAACGATATCAAGTGTAAAACATGATATTATATGTTTGAATATAATACTCACTCCATATCACGAATAAGTGATGTTTTGGCCACTCACATGGCCTTCACAATGTAACATTAACCACTAATTTCTATTGTAATGTGTATATGAAAAAAGTTCTAAGATTCTAGAGATAATTTTTGAGACACATACAGTAGAAGTTACTCTGCATGATCTTCAAATCCATATATACATAGATAGACATAAGCAATGTATTCACCCACTCCGCATGCTTCTAAAATGAGGCAAAAAATTATGCTTAAGGTGACCAGCCATAAATTGAATGATTTTGTGATTTCTAATTCCTTTTGTTGATATATAATGGAAATAGAAACAATATAAAGATATGTTACATGCTATCTTGACATATGTTTTTTGTACCAATTCGGTTTATGGCCAGTCAGACGTACCCATAACTGATTCATAGAAATTCATTTCCTTATGAATTAGTCTCCTGATGTCTCAAATCCTTTATGTTCCGATGGTACGTCGGGTCTAAGGTAATATTTTGCAAGTAGCCCGTGCGAACGCACGGGTTCACGACTAGTAGTAGTAATTTGCAATATTGGATAAGTACGCGTTGGGAACGAGAGGTGTGCGGAAAGAAGTTCTTGGATGAGGCTTTCCAACCGATTGCGTCACTTGCTGCAATATTAGTACGTTCATATTCAAACGTATTCGAAAATACATCCTTGGTGGAGGCATTCCTTCCGTTTGCCCAGATTCTTGCAGGCCTACAGCATACACGGGTAGCAGAGGGACAATGCTAGCAGCAGACATTTCTTTTTTGCTACATGCCATTTGTTCTTGTTTATATTGTGCATTTTGGTGGTGCTTTATTTTTCTGAAGTGTCTTCTAAAACTAGAAACAAATGAAAACCCCATTGTAGATCTTACTTGATCTCCAAAATGTACCTTTGATAGGTTTTGGCATAATAATCCGATGTTTCTTCTGAAAATCATACCATAGATGCACAAAAAAAAATGTGATGTTTCATTAATTCACTTAGAACATTGGTCATTAATAAGAGCTCCAATATTTTCCTTTTGACCGAGTTGTAATAGCTAGGGCATATGGCCATGCCCATGCTAGTTAATCCTTGAAATAAATTTAAGAATAATTTCAGAAAAAAGGACAGGTTCCATCACGACGAACATAGCCATCTGAACTATGCTCAATTCGTCACCACATAATAAACCTTGGACTAGCATAGTCATGCAGTCTCAGAACCTCTTTCCTACCACAGCCCTATAGGCATCGGCATCAGCATCAGGGTCAGGATAATGAAAAGCCAAAATCAACAGGATTCTACAGGCAACAAATGCATAGGGATCGAGCAGCTCAAAAGTATAAGCAGAACCAAGCCGCCGGAAACCGGAGGCAAAATCCATGCCATCTCATGTAAAAAAGAAATTTTACATTTGAACGGTCCTCTTCAGAACAGCAGCAGTACACGGCAAACCCGGCCAAGCATTTGGAAAATCTCTACTTCGAATCGTCTGGTTAGCCGCGGGTTCTCTTCTGTCATTGTAGGCTCCAAAGTAGGGTATATATATACGAGGGGTACCAGGCCCCAATGACAGGAAAGCCTCCAGCTAGCATTACCTGCAGAGTGTAGGTCATGGAACGCACACACTAGTAGAAAAGGGGGCTTTTGTCTCGGTTGGTAAGGGCCTTTAGTCCCGGTTTTTGAACCGGGACTAAAGGGTCGTTACTAATGCCTTCCCCCTTTAGTCCCGGTTCTTACACGAACCGGGACTAAAGGCCGTCCACGTGGACGCAGCCTGGAGCTCCACCTTCCCGGTTGATGTTACCAACCAGGACTAAAGGAAATTTTATGATATTTTTTTTTTAAATTTTTTTTTGCGAAATTTTTTAAATTTTTTTTTTGATTTTCAAATTTCTGAATTATTTTAACCTCTAATCTCTAATCACCACCCCTCGTCACTGCTCAATTTATTCTATAATCTCTAATCACCCCTCATCATTCCAAATCATCTAACTTCCCGGACGGTCACCCATCCTCTCACTACTCCAACCTGACCACGCTTAACTTCCGGGTTCTATTCTCCCTCGTTTCCAAGTCTGCACTTGTTGTTTTCCTGACAATAGTAAGATGTCAATTCTATTAACCCTCAGGAATTTAGCTTGAGCATGAAGTGACACATTTCACTGTTTGAGTTTGAAACTATTGTTCTAAAAAACAATAATTATTTAGTAACACTAATATTTCTGGAATAATTAGTTTGACCATTGTTTGACCACTGTTTGACCACAGTTTGACCAGATTTGACCAAAATTCAAAAAAACTGAAATAATTATTTAGTAACACTAATATTCTAGAATAATTAGTTTGACCATTGTTTGATCACTGTTTGACCACAATTTGAAATTTTTTGAATTTTTTTGCCTCTCCAGATCTTAAAAGCCCCTAACTTTTTTCTGTTAGGTTTTTGAGGATTTTGAAAATGTTTAACGAGGTTCCCCTTGTTAAATTCGGATGTAACTTTTCGAGTAGATGATTTTTCATATTAAAAACTTTTTCATCCGAGTTCGTATGCAAAAGTTATGCCCATTTTAAGAAATTCCAGAGAGATTTTGCAAATAAAGTCGAAATTCATATTTGTTAATTTTTCCAACAACTAGACCATATATCACATGGGAAACTTATTTTATTTTATTTTTTTGACATTTCCATCATTTTCT
>NC_057802.1:574317463-574318578 GCF_018294505.1 Triticum aestivum
AACCGGTACTAATGCCTCAAAGCCCATTAGTACCGGTTGGTGGGACTAAAGGACTAACCTTTAGTCCCGGTTGGTGCCACCAACCGGTACAAATGGGCATCGCACCCTTTAGTCCCGGTTCGTGGCACCAACCGGGACTAAAGGGCCCAGGTGAACCGGGACTAATGCCTTAGCCGCACGAACCGGGACCAATGCTCACATTAGTCCCGGTTCGTGACTGAACCGGGACTAATGTGAATATTGCCCTGTGACGAAAGCCCTGTTTTGTACTAGTGACAGTTAGTGAAAGACTGGACATGATTTCTTCGGAGAAAAAATGCTACAAGAGTAAACATGCGAAAAATGGAAGGCTGATCGACCGATCCAGAAAATATATGGTAAGCTTAGGTTGAAAAAAATTATCAATAGATCAATACAAATACCTATCCATAACTGTCCAAGAAAATACACAATAATAATTTAGTACTAGAGAAACATACCATAAGTGGCATAGTAAGTCAAACAGGTTTAGACATGCACATGAGACTTAACAGACGGAAAGCCTTGATCCAGAAATGAATTGTTCCATTTGAATGTTATCTTTGTTGTGTTTTATCATGAAATAATTAAATTCATCTATGCCAACCTAGTAGTACTGATCTCAACAGACGACTGAGGTCATCTTGAACTCAAATTACCTGACAGAGTTATAAACAAATGAATGCGTGAGAAATTATCCAAGAAAGAAAACCTTTCGAAAAAAATTTATCCAACTTATCAGTTGGGCAACTAAGATCAATATTGCCAAGGTGCTAACTAAATGAACTGGATTTATTGTATTATCCACAGGAGCAGAAAATATGACTAGAACAACTAAAACTTGGATGACTCCGAGTATGTACCGGTTGAATAGTTACCCCTTTGGACGATGTTTTAGAAACCTTTGCCCTGAATTTTACGATGAGACTTTTTGAAATAACAATGACTGACAAGAACGGATAAATAAAAAGGGAAAAAGAACTCACATGAATCCGGTGCAGGGGCCACATGCGGCATTCCAGCAGGACCCGTTCCGTTGCACGCTCACTTGGAGGGTGTGCATGACTAAGAAAAACAGTGGGCAAAGGCGGCTCCAG
>NC_057802.1:574319044-574322683 GCF_018294505.1 Triticum aestivum
ACCGGAGATCTACTGTGCATATTGGATTACATGGAGTATGATGGATGAGGCGGCGAAGCAGCAGGATGGGTAGACCGGTGATCATTGCCTACAGGCTCGGTAGCTGGCGTCACAGGGACCCTTTTTTTTTGCCTTGTTGCCATATCTGGGTGTATGTATGTACAGGGATATGTATCGGGATAGGAAGAGGAGTCAAATGCCTATTGTCTTCATGACCATGGTGATGGTGATGATGGCCGTGATGACCATGATGTTGCATTGGTGCTTGACTAGGCGCATCAGAACTGCCCCAGCTATGTAAAGAACAATTAAGATAGGATAAGCTTAGGTTGGACAATGGCATCTTTATAAAATTATCCATAGATGGATACCCATGGTCCCATAGATAACTGTCCAAGAAAAATAACATTCATAACTACTACAGAGACATTTCCATCCTCATCATCATCGTCTCCTCTCCCTAAGGGTATGCAACCAGAAAGGACTACCTAAGGGTATGCAACAAGAAGGTAAACACCAAATAGATAATATATAGATAGGGAAGATATAGAAATAGAGAACAGAGTTAGCCATCTGCGGTTATGCAAAAAGGGTTATAAAAACGCCATAGCATTGCCTTTCCAGCTTCAAGATGCGAGCAATGCTACTAAGTAACATCAGCAAAGAATAAAACGAAGTGACACACCAAAGGAACAAGAGAAGAGTTTCTACATAAAAAGAAACGTCTGTTTGTGTTGACAGCACAAAACTATGCTAGCACATCTGTAGGGTCAATACAGGAGATATGGTACACAGGGCATAAGCATATGCACAAGACACATAGAAATCTATCTATAAACCAAGTATCTATTTAAACGAGAGGTCAGGAATTTCACCATTAAGAAAGAAAAATCATATAAGAACTACACCTTCTAAACATAAGTGTGCTCATTTTAATACCTAGTAGTGACACTATGAGGTCAATTTAGTAAGTTGCCATCAATTTATGCTTGAAAACTGGCTTCTTCTGCAAGACAAATGTGCAGTTCTTCACGCATGCTTGAACATCTTCATGCTTAGCCAATGCAGATAGACAGCGACAATTATCACAGGAAGTGTCAAGGGCACGAGTAGGCAGTAATACCTGGTAAGTGAAAGATCAAAGTAAATGGCATTAACTTCTAACTAGATCCGACTTAGTTTACAATAAGGCAGCAGGCACGTAAAAATTTGCCTATTCTGCTAAATAGTTTACAACAACTAAGTGAAAAGTCCAGAGTTAAACATTAGCTACAAAGGAAAAGAAAAAAAAACAATTTGGTGATCATCTATTTTGTTTTGAAAGCTTTACCTGTCATTTTGGATGGCAGATAGAAGCCAGTTCTCGTAAGGCGGAAGCATTTTGGACACAACAGCGGCGTAGAAGAAACCCACAAATAGTATGATGCCAAATGCAACAAATGCCAAACCCATCAGCTGATCTCTAGAAAAGTGCATCATCTCTTTGGCCTTCTTTGGCACGGACTGTAGCTTCAGTCCTACAGAGACACTGAACAAAGGAGAGAATCAGCAAATTTGAACTTTTCATGGGAGAACAGTTTAACCACTATGTTACAAATTCCAGTATCTCTCGCAACAGGACTCGAAAGAGCTCTTGTTGAGATAAAATTAGCAAAACTATACTAAGCAAATAGATATATAGTACAACAACACAACACTCGGTTACATACAAATGCTTCGATTTCAAAAAGACGTTGAAGTCCTTGAACCAATCGAATAATGAATGCACGAATCAGTTTGGTACTTCAGCAACTGACTAGCGTTGGGTGATTGCTTGCCGCACAGGTACACAAAGTTGCAGCCTCACGCGGCTAGCATTTAACCTCTGCACAATGTTGTGCTGCCACATGACCATGCCTGCCAATGAGGCAGTGACGCTTACACCCCACAAGCAATCATTAGCCTATTCTCTCGCTTCGCTACATCATTTAAACTATACATTTCCTCTGTTTTCATTAGATGCAGAACCATCAAACTGAAGATCCTTAAAATTCAGATCTTCTACTGTAGTCTGTACTAGATGATATAATTATTTTAGATTGGGCCTTTCTATTGTACCATCAATCGCAGAGAGAGAGAGAGAGAGAGAGAGAGAGAGAGAGAGAGAGAGAGATGACAATCATGATGGGTTGTTACGCAGCAGTGCATTATGAATGGGGAGCATAAGGAAACACATCACATGCCACACTCTATATGGCTGTAGAAATACCTAAACGCCACTGATTTTCGAGCAGAAGAAGGGACAGTAGCAATGTAGTGTAATACCAAGGTGTGTGGTTTGGAGTTAATCGACGCTATAGGGATAAGATTTACGACCTAGCAGGGACGAATAGTTAATGTGCTCACCAACCATTCACAGCCAAAGCATGATTGACACTTATAAAGGAAGCATTGCTCTCTGCAGCCTCCTGTCGCCTCTAACTATGTTATCAACAGAGAGCAGTGACAATAAACGATGGGTTGAACCTATGCAATCTGCTAAGAAATATGAGTGGGAGGCATATGGAAACAAGTCGTCTCAAGGAATCATTAGAGATGTACGACAAAGTAGGATTTAACTATTTGCAAGGAGGGAAGGCGGCAACCAAGCCGGCCCACTTGCAGAGAACCCAATATAAGAAGAAGACAGTACAGATCTGCCGAAAGTTCTCCAAGACCCGACAGCGACACCCACATACTGAAAAGGGGGCAAGTAATTTCGCTTTCTAAGACCTGGATCAATTCCAGCCTCTCCTCCTCCTCAACCCCCTCTATCTCCTCTTCAGCTCCTAGGGTTCGTGCACATCCAGAAGCAGGAACAAGATTTTACAGTACATGTCCTAAAAAAAATTGATTTTAAGTACATGAGCAAAGGGGGAAGGGGGACTTGGGGAGGGTACCTCGCCGCAGGCCGCCGCATCGGTGATCGCCGGAATCGATGTCGCTCCTACCAACTGCGCGGTGGTAGAGAGAGGAAGCGCGGTTGAGATTGAGATGGCTACCGTCTCCGGCTCGCTGTCCGGGCCGCTGGAGACGACGGCGAGACGAAACCGGACAGCAAAACAAACGGGCCGGGCCAGAAGCTAACTTAGCCCAGCCAGAAAGGCTCTCGTGTGTGTGCTCTCGCTCGTATGGAGGAACACTTTCCAGCAAGTAGTCCAAAAAGCATTCCCTAAAAACAAAAATACAGCAAGTAGGAAAGCATCAAACTAACCCAGAAATACACTTGTTACTGATATTTAGGAGACAATGTCTTCTAAGTGTGATCTAAGTGACCGCAGATGCACCCACCTTGTTTCTTCATTTGAGATCGGATGGTTCATAGTGTAAGTTTTCGTATTTGCATAGAAATCAGGTTTTCACCTAACATGTTGCCCATAGACATTAGTAAGTACAAAGCAAGTATGCTAATAAAAGATTTATTGGTTTAGCAGACGACACCGGATACCAATTGGTTGTGCCCCAGTCAAAATATGACCCGAAGAGCTTCCGACATATTGAGAGTGATGTGAAGATTCGCACTCAAAATAAAATCCTCCAAGCTATCCTTTTGATCCGTAGCATCCTCTTCAAACTAGCTCAAGAAGACTATAACATCGTTGACAAGTCAAAAAGTTAATG
>NC_057802.1:574322978-574325237 GCF_018294505.1 Triticum aestivum
CAGAACAAATGTTGATTCTCATACTTTTTAAAACTTTAGTTAGATGTATCAATGTTGTTGGATTAGGTGCTTGAAATTCATATGTGTATATAGATTATCTCAAAAGATATTTACATGTGTATGATACATGCATGTGACGAAAATATTGATGGACGGTCAATGTTGACCAAGCCATCCGCCACGCCAGTGGCATCTTGTGTCTCCATGTCTGAATCATTGACTAAGATGTATTGGCTTTTCTCCATGTCGAATGAGGCATCTTCCATTGGTGTCGTGTCCATCATTCCCCACCACCATAAACTCAGCCGCGATCTGTTCTTCGATGGTGGTCTCTGACATGACACTAGTGTCGTGTTCCTCGAGGTGATGATCATCGCGTCCCTGCTATGTGCCCTATGGCCGCAATCTAGTCATGTACTTCGACATCGATCTCATCTACTGAATCCTAGTTTACAAGGTGTGCCGGAAACCCCAACTCATCTTCGTTGTTGAACATGGTGTTGCGATATAGTGGAAAACAATGAGGGTGGGACAAACAGAACTAGTGTCGTCATCGATCTGATTGTGAAGAATAAATCATTTCCCCCATCTTAATTGCACGATGATTCTACTCCCTGGGAATGGCTCTGAGTTGCTCATGCATCTCAGAAAATAACTGCAAAAACAGGGTGGAGTTCATCATTAGCCTTGTATACGGGAGTCTTCTATATTTTTGTGGCTGCCCTGTAAACTAGAACGGATGGAGTATATATTTAGCATTTCACATATTTATTGTATGATCTTACATTTAGCATTTTCGACCAGGTAATTACCTAAAAATACCACCTTTTCGTGAATCAAGGCTAATTAACATACCTACCAACCTTTCAGTAACGTCACACTTATAAAGCATATAGCACGCATTGCTGCCTCATATCCTTGCACATATCATTCTTATATACGCCCTTGCCTACCATAGACATGCACATGGGATTTCAAAGTTGGAAAACCATGATTAAAAAATGAATTGTTCGATTTGACTGTTATCTTTGCCTTATGTAATCTTGAATTGACAAAATTCGTCTTTCACAGACCAGCATTATTGATCTCAGCAGATTATGAGCTGATCTTGAACTCAAATCACCTGTCAGATGCACACCGTAAACAACAATTATCCACAGAAAGAAAACCTTGGAAAATTTTGATAGAACTTATCAGTTGGGCAAATAAGATCAATGTTGCCAAGGTACTAACCAAGTAAACTAGATTTATTGTATTATCCCCGGGAGCAAAAGATATGACTAGAACAACTAAAATTTGGATGAAGACTCAAAATCCTCTTCCAAATATGCAACGGTTGAACAGTTGCCCCTTTGGACAATGTATTACTCCCTTTGTTGTATTTTACAATTTATCTTTTGGAAATAACAATCACTGACAAGTATGGATAAATAAAAAGGGAAAAGGAACTCACATGAATATGGTGCAGGGGACACATGTGACATTTCAGCAGAAGGACCGGTTCCTGTCGCACGCTCACTTGGAGGGTGTGCATGACTACAAGAAACAATGGCCAAATGCGGCTCGGAAGAACTGGAGGGGACAGAAATGAGATCTACTTTCATTGTTCGGATCACGTGGAGGACAATGAACAAAAGAAGGTGATACTGAATCAGGGGGCGAAGCGGCGGAATAAGTATATAAGTGATCATTCTCTACATCTTGATCTTTGGATTGTTGCCATTTGGACGCCGAGATGGAGGTGGAGCAATGTACCTGGGTGTACGCACAGGAAAATTTGTCAGAGCTGTAGCAGGAATCGAATGCCTAATGCCTTCATGACCATGGTGGGGGTGATAATGGCCTTGATGACCATGATTTGAATGGGTGTGAACTTGGTGACAAAATTAAAGGATAATATGGCCACTGATGTGCTGGACAGCTTTCTAGGTAGTATGAGATGGTGTGTGGGGCTATAACGCTGATAATGGCCTTGTTCTTCAGTACAAGCTCCGATCGCACCATCTCCCACCCGCTTGCCAAAAATCAGTGTTGAGGTTGAGGCTAGGGCACTAGTAGAAAAAGAGGCTTCCATACGCCCCCATTAGTCCCCAAAATAATCGAACCGCGACCAAAGGGGTCTTTAGTCGCGGTTCGGGAGGAGACCCGCGACCAACTATCTGGGCCCAGCGCGCTCGGTCGACAGCTGGCGGACGGGAGGGGCTTTAGTCCCGGTTGGCCTGGCCAACCGGGACTAAAGGTCCTCAGGCTGGCCCGAAG
>NC_057802.1:574325578-574330119 GCF_018294505.1 Triticum aestivum
AAGGTCCCCGAAGGCCTTTAGTTGCGGTTGGCCAGGCCAACCGGGACTAAAGGCCCATCCCTATATATAGGACTCAGCTCACTTCACTTCACTCAGCTCACTTCACAATTTTCAGAAGGGGGTGGTGGGTTTGCTTTTGGTTCCTCCTATGCACACAAGGTGTTTGATGAAATGCCCGAGAGCCTGAAACAAACATGATATGAAGTGTCCGAGCCACACTTGAGCTTTCTCATTTATTTTTCCTCCGCGATCGCGGTTAGCAACTTGAACCTTTCATGTGTCATTGATAAAATATGCATGTGTGTAGTTCATTGTTTAATTTGTATTATTTCTAGCTAGTTAGTTTAACAAATGCATGATGGTTAATTATATACTTTATATAATAATAATGCAGATGAATCGGCAATGGATGTACGATCCCCGACTCTCCGGCGAGTTCACTACGGGTTTGAAAGATTTCCTCGTAGTGGCAAATGCGAACAAGCAGCAAGGTTTTATTATCTGTCCATGTGCTGTCTGTAAGAATCAGAAGGGTTACTCCTCCTCAAGAGACGTTCACATGCACCTGCTTCGGCACGGTTTCATGCGAAGCTATAATTGTTGGACCAAGCATGGAGAAAGAGGGGTTAGAATGGAAGAAGATGAAGAAGGGGATGATATCGATGACAACTATCATGATCATTTCGGTGATACTTTCATGGAGGATGATGCTGAAGGTGGGGAAGGGTTAGGTGAAGGTGAAGAAGAGGCACATGATGAGCCCGCTGATGATCTTGGTCGGACCATTGCTGATGCACGGAGACGCTGCGAAACTGACAAGGAGAGGGAGAATTTGGATCGCATGTTAGAGGATCACAAAAAGTCGTTGTATCCAGGATGCGATAATAGTCTGAAAAAGCTGGGCTGCACACTGGATTTGCTAAAATGGAAGGCACAGGAAGGTGTAGGTGACTCATCATTTGAAAATTTTCTGAAAATGTTGAAGAATATGTTTCCGAAGAATAACGAGTTTCCCGCCAGTACGTACGAAGCAAAGAAGGTTGTCTGCCCTCTAGGTTTAGAGGTTCTGAAGATACATGCATGCATTAACGACTGCATCCTCTACCGCGGTGAATACGAGAATTTGAATGAATGCCCTGTATGCACTGCATTGCGTTATAAGATCAGAGGCGATGACCCTGGTGACGATGTTGAGGGCGAGAAACCCAGGAAGAGGGTTCCCGCCAAGGTGATGTGGTATGCTCCTATAATACCACGGTTGAAACGTCTGTTCATGAACAAAAAGCATGCCAAGTCGTTGTGATGGCACAAAGAGGACCGTAAGTCCGACGGGGAGTTGAGACACACCGCTGATGGAACGCAATGGAGAAAGATCGACAGAGTGTTCAAAGATTTTGCAGCTGACGCAAGGAACATAAGATTTGGTCTAAATACTGATGGCATTAATCCTTTTGGCGAGCAGAGCTCCAGCCATAGCACCTGGCCCGTGACTCTATGCATCTACAACCTTCCTCCTTGGTTGTGCATGAAGCGGAAGTTCACTATGATGCCAATTCTCATCCAAGGCCCTAAGCAACCCGGCAACGACATCGATGTGTACCTAAGGCCATTAGTTGAAGAACTTTTACAGTTGTGGGCCAGACCTGGTGTACGTGTCTGGGATGAGCACAAAGGAGAGGAATTTGACCTACGAGCGTTGCTTTTTGTAACCATCAACGATTGGCCTGCTCTCAGTAACCTTTCGGGACAGACAAATAAGGGATACAATGCATGCACGCACTGCTTACATGAGACTGAAAGTGTATGTTTGGTTAATTGTAAGAAGAACGTGTACCTGGGTCATCGTCGATTTCTTCCCCAAAATCATAACGTAAGAAAGAAAGGCAAGCATTTCAACGGGAAGGCAGATCACCGGCCGAAGCCTGCGGAACGTACTGGTGCTGAGATATTTGATATGGTCAAGGATTTGAAAGTCATCTTTGGAAAGGGTCCTGGCGGACAATCAGTTCCGCGGGGAGTTGACGGGCACGCACCCATGTGGAAGAAGAAATCTATATTTTGGGAGCTAGAATATTGGAAAGTCCTAGATGTCCGCTCTGCAATCGACGTGATGCATGTTACGAAGAATATTTGTGTGAACCTGCTAAGCTTCTTGGGCGTGTATGGGAAGACAAATGATACAAAGGAAGCACGGCAGGACCAGCAACTTTTGAAAGACCCAGATGACCGGCATCCGGAATGGTTTCAAGGTCGTGCCAGCTACGCTCTTACCAAAGAAGAGAAGGTCATTTTTTTTGAATGCCTGAGCAGTATGAAGGTCCCGTCTGGCTTCTCGTCGAATATAAAGGGAATAATAAACATGGCGGAGAAAAAGTTCCAAAACCTGAAGTCTCACGACTGCCACGTGATTATGACACAATTGCTTCCGATTGCTTTGAGGGGGCTCCTACCGGAAAATGTTCGAGTAGCCATTGTGAAGCTATGTGCATTCCTCAATGCAATCTCTCAGAAGGTAATCAATCCAGAAGATCTACCACGGTTACAGAACGATGTGGTCCAATGCCTTGTCAGTTTCGAGTTGGTGTTCCCACCATCCTTCTTCGATATTATGACGCACCTCCTGGTCCACCTAGTCGAAGAGATTTCCATTCTCGGTCCTGTATTTCTACACAATATGTTCCCCTTTGAGAGGTTCATGGGGGTATTAAAGAAATATGTTCGTAACCGTGCTAGGCCAGAAGGAAGCATCGTCAAGGGCTATGGAAATGAGGAGGTAATTGAGTTCTGTATTGACTATGTTCCTGACCTTAAGCCGATTGGTATTCCTCAATCGCGGCACGAGGGGAGACTAAGTGGAAAAGGCAAGATCGGAAGGGAATCCACGATATGTATGGACGGTCATTCTATGACTGAAGCACACCACACAGTTCTGCAAAATTCCAGCTTGGTGGCTCCGTACTTCGAGCAACACAAGAATATTTTACGCTCGGACAACCCGGGGAAGCCTGAATCCTGGATTAGAAAGGCCCACATGGAGACTTTCGGCAGTTGGTTGCGAAAACATTTAATGAATGACAATGATGTTGGAGATCAGCTGTACATGTTGGCCAAGAAACCATCTTCGACTATAACGACTTTCCAAGGGTACGAGATAAATGGGAATACATTTTACACCATCGCCCAAGATAAAAAGAGCACCAACCAAAACAGTGGTGTCCGCTTTGATGCAGCAACCGAGAATGGGCAAAAGGTCACATATTATGGTTACATAGAGGAGATATGGGAACTTGACTATGGACCCTCCTTTAAGGTCCCTTTGTTCCGGTGCAAATGGTTCAAGCTAACAGGAGGTGGGTAAAGGTGGACGAGCAATACGGAATGACAATGGTGGATTTCAACAATCTTGGTTACCTTGACGAACCATTCGTCCTTGCCAAAGATGTCGCTCAGGTTTTTTATTTGAAGGACATGAGTAGCAAACCGAGGAAACGGAAAGATAAGAAAACGATCAGTACATCATGCGATGATCCAAAGCGCCACATTGTTCTTTCAGGGAAAAGAAACATCGTGGGAGTGGAGGACAAGACAGACATGTCAGAAGATTATAATATGTTTGGTGAAATTCCGCCCTTCAAAGTGAACACTGACCCAAGCATTAAGTTAAATGATGAGGATGCTTCATGGATACGGCACAATCGTAAGCAAGCAGGGACACAAGGGAAGAATTGATGTGTAATAATTTATTGTACCAAACTTTGTATTTGGTCGATGAACTGAATGATGTATCAAACCTTTTGTCAAACCTTCAAGGGATTTTAAAATGAATTAGTTTTATTTTTCTGATTTTTTTGATATATAATTGTATTTTTAAGATTTTAAAATGAATTAGTTTTATTTTTCTGATTTTAAAAGGAAAAAGGAAGAAGAAGAAGAAAGAAGGAAAAAGGAAGAAAAAAACAGAAGAAAAAAGGAAAAAACAGAAGAAAAAAACAAACAGAAGAAAAACAGAAGAAAAAAACAGAAGAAAAAACAAACAGAAGAAAAAAGGAAAAAGGAAGAAAGGAAGAAAAAAAAGAAGAAAAACAAAACAAAATAAATAAAGCAAAAAAGAAAACAAAAAACAGGCAAAAAATAAAAAATATGCCACTACTGGGCCACCACGGCCTGAATACGACTAGAAACCCATTAATGGGCCAGGATTCAGGCCCGCAGAAGGCCAAGTAGGCCCACAGGCACATCGTGACAGAATAGGCCCGTAAGCCTGCATTTGAGAGGAGCTCGAAGTGGTGAGCGCAGCCGCGCTTATAAACCACTTTCGAAGCCTCTCGGCTAGCGAGGTGGGACTAAACATCCCACCGCACCGCGCCAGTTCCAGCACAGACCCTTTAGTCCCGGTTGGGGAGGCGGACCGCGACTAAAGGGTACCCTTTAGTCGCGGTTGTGATCCCCAACCGCGACTAAAGGGTCTTTCTGCGCGGGAACGAAAGCGGCGCCAAAACCCTTTAGTCCCGGTTGGGGAGGCGGACCGCGACTAATGGTAC
>NC_057802.1:574331323-574332513 GCF_018294505.1 Triticum aestivum
GTGAACCTGCTAAGCTTCTTGGGCGTGTATGGGAAGACAAATGATACAAAGGAAGCACGGCAGGACCAGCAACTTTTGAAAGACCCAGATGACCGGCATCCGGAATGGTTTCAAGGTCGTGCCAGCTACGCTCTTACCAAAGAAGAGAAGGTCATTTTTTTTGAATGCCTGAGCAGTATGAAGGTCCCGTCTGGCTTCTCGTCGAATATAAAGGGAATAATAAACATGGCGGAGAAAAAGTTCCAAAACCTGAAGTCTCACGACTGCCACGTGATTATGACACAATTGCTTCCGATTGCTTTGAGGGGGCTCCTACCGGAAAATGTTCGAGTAGCCATTGTGAAGCTATGTGCATTCCTCAATGCAATCTCTCAGAAGGTAATCAATCCAGAAGATCTACCACGGTTACAGAACGATGTGGTCCAATGCCTTGTCAGTTTCGAGTTGGTGTTCCCACCATCCTTCTTCGATATTATGACGCACCTCCTGGTCCACCTAGTCGAAGAGATTTCCATTCTCGGTCCTGTATTTCTACACAATATGTTCCCCTTTGAAAGGTTCATGGGATTATTAAAGAAATATGTTCGTAACCGTGCTAGGCCAGAAGGAAGCATCGTCAAGGGCTATGGAAATGAGGAGGTAATTGAGTTCTGTATTGACTATGTTCCTGACCTTAAGCCGATTGGTATTCCTCAATCGCGGCACGAGGGGAGACTAAGTTGAAAAGGCAAGATCGGAAGGGAATCCACGATATGTATGGACGGTCATTCTATGACTGAAGCACACCACACAGTTCTGCAAAATTCCAGCTTGGTGGCTCCGTACTTCGAGCAACACAAGAATATTTTACGCTCGGACAACCCGGGGAAGCCTGAATCCTGGATTAGAAAGGCCCACATGGAGACTTTCGGCAGTTGGTTGCGAAAACATTTAATGAATGACAATGATGTTGGAGATCAGCTGTACATGTTGGCCAAGAAACCATCTTCGACTATAACGACTTTCCAAGGGTACGAGATAAATGGGAATACATTTTACACCATCGCCCAAGATAAAAAGAGCACCAACCAAAACAGTGGTGTCCGCTTTGATGCAGCAACCGAGAATGGGCAAAAGGTCACATATTATGGTTACATAGAGGAGATATGGGAACTTGACTATGGACCCTCCTTTAAGGTCCCTTTGTTCCG
>NC_057802.1:574334666-574356754 GCF_018294505.1 Triticum aestivum
AAGGAAGAAGAAAAAACAAGAAAGAAAAAGGAAGAAGAAGAAAGGAAGAAGAAGAAAGAGGAAGAAGAAAGGAAGAAGAAGAAAGAAAGAAGAAAGAGGAAGAAGAAAGGAAGAAGAAGAAAGAAAGAATTTTTACTTAAAGAATCTTATTTTTTAATTCCTCCTCCTCTATGTCCCCTTAATCTTATTTTTTAATTCCTTTATACTTAAAGAATTTTTACTACATGCAGGAGTGACATATGGCGGACGATAGAACCGAGCCGCTTAGGGATCCGGAGGCTGAACGTTATTTAATGGGCATCATCAACAACGAGATTCCTTATTTGCCGGGCTCAGAATATGAGCAACAAGAGGATGTAGTCTCTTCTTATCTGAACCTTGACGGTGGAACAGAGATTGTCGATGATCAAGAAGGTGAAGGAACGGACATTGTCGACGGAGGTCAACCGTCAACAACCGACGATCTCGAATTGCAAGTAGCAACCACCTCCGGCGAGGTATATATATACATTGAGCCTCTCGTGATACAAACTTACTGAAATGTGAATACATATGTATTAACGCGCGCGACTCTCTTTCTTTTTTTAGCCCTCCGGATCGAGTACGACAAAGCGTGGCAAATCCAAGGCGATGAAAATAGGAGAAACATATGCCATTGAGTTTGTCAGTGAAACCGGCAAGCCCCTACAGCACACCTCAAAGTTTATCAACCAATGCGGAGTCGTTGTTAGAGACAACGTCCCGATCACCGTCCAGGAATGGAAGGAGCCAAAGAAGGCACGTCTTGGTTTCAGTTTTGTCGACAAGAGAACGAAAAAGGATTGCTGGAGAAAGCTTATGGAACATTTCATTCTACCTCCGGAATACAACAAAAGTCGATGAATTCGGTAACAAGGTTCCGGGTGGACGTCAGAGGAGGAGGCTAGTTAAAGAGTTCGCTCTTCAGAAGATGGGCGAAGCATTCCGGAACTTCAAGAAAAATTTAACTCGTGACTATGTCAACAAGGGCAAGACTCCGGATTTCAATGGACAACATGAGAAACTCAAAGATGATTGGCCAGAATTTGTGAGGCAAAAGCAATCGGAGCATTTCAAGGAAATATCGAAAAAAATAAGGATAATGCGAGTAAGAAAAAGTTCCATCATATTATGGGGCCAGGAGGATACCGCCTTTCGGAGCCTAGGTGGCAGAAGATGGAGGAGGACCTGAGGGTGCGAGGAATCCCTCTAGGTACAGAGGGATGGGACCCAAGGGCCAAAAGCTGGTGGTACGGGCATGGGGGATCGCTAGACCCGGAGACAGGGGTGTGTGTTCACCGGCAGAGACAGTTTGCTCCCACCCAAGCCCTTATTGACGCAATGACCCAAGCTCAAGAGGGCTTGATCAAGTTCAACAGAGAGAAAGACGCACTGACAACAGCCCTCGGGAATGATGAACACGGAGGACGTGTACGAGGCAAAGGCAAAGTTCCGTGGAAAGTAGGGTTTTCCCAGGACAATGACCCATACTGTTACAGAAGCCGTAAGAGAAAGACGGACCGGGATGCAGATCTTATGACGAAGTTTGCATCGGAACTCCATGAGTTGAAGCAGACCGTGCATGAACTAGTGAAAGAAAAATCGGCTGCAGGGCCGCATGAAGATCATGAAGCGGATCGCGGAAGCCAGCAGCGGAGAAGCAGCGTGGCTTCCACGGATGCCCCGCCTGGTGCTAGTGCACCGATGATCGATATTCGTGCACCGGAGCCTCACTACCCCGTGGATGATGTAAAGGAGATGAAAGAATGTGATCTGCATTATCCCGTGGGGAACGTTTCCACGAAGGTAGCTAGTGGCAGTGCTTTACCCTGTACACCTGGAGCACTCCACCACAACAACCCCATTGCATATGGCTATGCTCGTGTCACGGTGGAAGACATAGTCCAAGGGTTTGAGGACCTGGAGATTGACAAACCTACACCCGAAGGGGAGAGAAGACTTGGAGATGTCAAGCGCCAGTTCATTCTATGGAAAAAGAAGTACATAGTGTTTCCAGGCGAGGCGCCAAGGCTAGCAAGTCCACCCCCCTCCGATGGTGGTGGTGGTGGTGGTGGCGGTGGTGGCGGTGGTGGTGGTCGTGGTGGTTCACCTACACCTCCTTCACGCCATTCGACGCCGTCCCCCGATCCACAACCTCCGGCGGGTACGACGCCCCCCAATCCTCCTCCGGCGGGTACGACGCCCCCCAATCCACCTCTGGCGAAGAAGCAGAAGCAGGCGGACAGCAAGGAAACCCGCTCCTGGACTATTAACCCGGACCCTTATATACCTAAGACCACAAGGGTACCGGAGCCATCACTGAAGCCTCTCCTCCCAAGGCCTGGGGAACTTAGTGAAGCTGAAACCAAATTGGCCGCGTCTGCTGATTATGAGAAATGGAAGGAGGATATGAAGGCGAAAAAAGAGCTTGAGCCCAAGCAAGTATTCACTGAGAAGCAAAAGAAGTGGGCTAAGGATTTTTTGACGACACCGTCCCAAGCCGAGCTGAATATGCCTGGCGACTATGGACATGAACTTCGTAGGCAAGCAAAAATATTGAAGGAGGAGAAAGAAGAAAGTAAAAAAAGCGGGAAACAAGTTGACCAGCTCGGGATGCAGAAGAAACAATCGATCCCCCCGCTCATAGTGAAAGCCGGTCCGGAAGAGGACCCCGAGATCATAGCAGCTGCGGCAGCACTTGGATTGACTGTAGCGGGTGGGTGCCATGAAACAAGCGTCCGAGATGGGTTTGACTCTTCGTGCCTTCTTAGGCCTTGAGGATGCGCCAGTATGTGAGATAGCATTACAATATGTGCGGAATGGGCCTCTCGTCGAGCCTGCGCGGGAAAAGAGTCTACCACCACAAATGCGAAATCTGCTACGTTGGTACAAGCAATTCATAACATGGGCCGACAAAGAATATGTTTATGCGGATGTTACAGATGAGCATCACACCAAACGGTACTCTGTAGAAGTTCATATGAGTGAATTGTTCTAGCTGTTCAATCTGCGCGACCTCGACAAATCTATGCTGAGTTGCTACGTTCTGTAAGTGATTTATTTCTACCTCATCTCGTTCTTCATTGCCTGCACTATATATATTGTCCTAACTATATTGTTGCGTACGCTATTATGCAGATTGAAGATTTGGGAATGCAAAATAAGAAACATCCATGATGTTGGGTTCATTGACCCACATATCGTTAATGGACATGTGTTACAACATCACCCCGAAGACGTGGAGAAAGACCTGTACAAGTTTCTTAGAAAGCATCAACTCAAAAGTCATATTCTATTTCCTTACCATTTTGGGTGAGTGTTTCTCTCTTGTGCCCATTCTCTTTTGTTTACTCCATGCATGGTATGTCTAATCGATGAGTTATGCATGACTGTGCATGTAACGTGTCCGCGGGTTCCACTGGATTCTGCTAAATATTTAACTTCACACCTCCAGAGTTCTAATCATGGACTCTATGGATTCGGATCCAAAGCGTTGGGCCGACATGAGAAAAATGCTGCAAAAGTAATTATTTTCAATCATTTGAGCTCTATATCGATCGGTCTCTTTCGTTCATTTCCTAATATCAAGTAACTAATAACTCCCTTATTCATTTAATTTTCTTTGCCCTGTAGGGTTTGGAGACGGTTCTCAGAAGAAATTGTCGGTGAATTCAAACATGAGCTAGATTTCAGAAGGTTAGTTAATGTGGATAAGCAGCCACCGGGGACCAATCTATGTGGATACTATGTTTGTGAGAACATCCGGAGACACACCTCTGAGCGGAAGGCATCGGATAGCGTGCGGAACGCGACGGATAACTTGCGGAGGAGGCTTAGTCCAGAAGCTCGCCTCCGACCAATACAAGAAGAATTAGCATGATTTTTCATGAGGGAAGTCATCAATCCTAAAGGAGAACACTATACCGAGGACGAAGAAATTTATATGCATACCCGAGATTGAAACTTGTACGAAGTTGTATATGGTCATCCATCCTAATTGTGTATGGAAACTTGTTCGAAGTTGTATATGGTCACCCGAGATTGAATATATATTATATATTCCTCTTGAATTCTTCTTGTTTGAAATTTCATATGCATGTATATAGTAGCGTAAAATATGTGTACTGAAACTTTATCAAAATTAAAATAAAACACAAAATATAATATAAAATAAATAAAACACTCCAAACTAAAAAGAAACCAGGTTTAGGGGGGCTAAAACCCTAAACCTGCGGAGGAGCCCTTTAGTCCCGGTTGGCCACGAGAACCGGGACTAAAGGTCCTCCGCCCCGACGGACCACGGGCGCCCACGTGGACGGGCCTTTAGTCCCGGTCAGCCACAAGAACCGGGACTAAAGCCTTTAGTCGCGGTCCGTAAGAGGCGCGACTAAAGGAGGGGGGTCTTTAGTCGCGCATATTTAGTCCCGGTTGCACAGCCGGGACTAAAGGCTGTTGCGAACCGGGACTAAAGGGCTTTTTTCTACCAGTGGGGTGAGATGGTGATAATGGAGCATAGCACACATGTGGCCAAACCACCATGTAGAAAAGGCATTTAAAGCAGGTACGACATAGTCAATAGATTTCAGGACTAGGCAACAAATCAAAGGATGATAGCTAATTCTCTCACCAACCTTCCCCTGCCTAAGCAGCACACACCCTTATAAAGGACGCACTGCCTATATATATAGTCTTCTTCTTGTAACCCCCTTAACTAGTATCTTAGCATGGCAGGGCTAGCAGCCAAATTAACATGAATAGTGTCGGGGCTTCGGGGAGAGAAGGCAAGAGAGCAGACACAATTACAATGGGTTGGAACAGTGCAACCTATTGTGAGAATGAGAGGCATATGGAAAAACTTTGTGTGGAAAAATCATATGGGGTGCACAAGGAATAGTTGATCTGGTAAGATGGGAGGTAGCCTGCGATTGTGGTTACTGCGGTGTTGAAGTTATTTTTGCCGACCACTGGGCTGTGCAGGATTCGTCCTCGTTACTGAGCCATAGCCATCCTATCACTATTTGCTTAATATGAAATGGCTGACTACTCAATAAAAAGTAAAATACATTGCTTCAGCAGATGAACACGCAATGCTTAATTTAAAAACTTAGTGTAAGCAAGTAGAGATTTTATATTTATGTCAGAACATGTACTTTGAAAAATATACTATATTTGTAACTCAACTACTTGAACTGAATAGAAAGAACAACATGTTTCCAATACACCCTCAAGGCCTCAGCATCATTGTCATCACCTTTTTGAGCCTCACCATCGCCGTCTTCTCTCCGTCGGGGTATGCAACAAGAAGGGATTTCCTAAGGGCATGCAACAAGAAAGGCATGCGGGCACATACACACACCAAAACAGATATAATATATAAGCACACGATATAATATATAAGTAGTAAAACAACAGTAGCATTGGCTTTCCCACTTCAAGATGCAAGTAAATGCTACCAAGTATTATTAGCAGAGGATAAAACTAACAGACACACCAATCAAAAAAGAGAAGAGTTTGTACATAACAGGAAACGGTGGTTTTTGTTGACTACACAAAACTGTGCTAAGACGTGTGTATTGTCACTAGGAAATATGCCACACAAAGCATATGCCCGCCAAAGTATGTGCACATGATACATAGAAATCAAGCTATAAACCTATTATCTATTTAAACAAGAAGAAAGTATTTTTCATGTTAACAAAGAAAATATTATAAGAATTATGACTGCATTTTCCATCGTATAAACATTTAACAAGTAAAACTAGTTTCCATTGTAAGCATTTCACAAAACACAACTATATTTTCTAAACATAAATGTAATCATTTTAATACTTGGCAGTGACACTGAGGTCAATTTGGAAAGTTGGCATCAATGTATGCTAGAAAACTCATCAAGGTTCATATATTTACAAAAGAATGTGTGGAATGGAGAAGACCGAAGACATGCCTTCACATATTTATTGGTTAAAATTGTCTTGATGAACCCCATGATCTACCATTTCAGCAAGATAGCAGGCTTCATCCGTTAAACTAATTTGTGGTTCTTCAGGCATGCTTGAACATCTTCATGCTTAGCCAATGCAGATAGACAGCCACAATTATCATAGGAAGTGGATCAATTTCTGCCTCTCATCATCCTCCTCAACCTGGATCAATTTCGACCTACATTTTGTTGTACGCGAGGGAAGGGGGAGAACGGGAACTTGGGGAGTATACCTCGCCGCAGGCCGCCGCATCATTGTCGCCGGAACCGGGACGTAAGTGGTAGAGGTACGGAGCGCGGTGGGTAGTTGCGAGGTGGCGACAGTTGAGATTGAGATGGGTGTTGTCTCCGGCTCGCCGCCGGTGCCGCCGGAGGCGAGACAAAACTGATAGGGAGACGAACGGGCTGGGCCGGGCCAGAAACGAACTAGGAAGGCTCTCGTGTAACCCCCTAAAAAACATACTCACGCGTAACTGATGATTTCCGTATGGAGCAAGTGGATAACAATCCTCTCTTCTCTGGTAGTACACTTTTACAAACAAATAAAAGTTGATTGGAGCACAATTTACACCTTAGCAGAAAAGCATCAAATTAACCCGGAAAAATATGGTATCTTCAGAACACGAAACACTTGTTAGATATATTTAGTAGTTGTTTGGATAGTGGAGAATAGAAAGTGGACCTGCAATTCTCTCTTCTCGCATTTTCAAGCACAAATTGAGTACCCCCACCCACCCACAAAAAAACCGTCTTCGCTTATCAATGACGAACTGATACAGTGGTCCAATGCATGCTTGGTCAAAGCACAAACTTACGGCATTTCTCTTAATGAAATGAAATCGGTGCTAGCTGTTCTTCGTCTAAAGAAAACATATAAAAAGAAATTGAGCAGTAGCCCTGTCTTGATTTGATCCTTTAATTCATCAGTTTAGTTCAGTACTAGGCTCAGTGGAGCAAAAGAACACGTGTGGCCAAACCTCTTTGGAGAAACTGCAATTAAGGCTCGGGTAGAACAGACTCCAAGATTTGGTCAAAAAATGAATGGGTGAATAGCTAATGTGCTCACCAGCCTCTAACTATGTAGGATTGTACTAGCGGAGAAACAAAGACCGACAGCATCGAGGCTCCCGAGCTATTGGGAGAGAGGTACGTGACAATAAATGATCCTATCCACTATGAAATATGAATTGGAGGCATATGGAAACACATCATCTGAAGAAATCATATGAGACGTCGTGACAAAAGACACGCCTGTATTTCCGAGGAGAGAACGCAGCGGCAACGCGGATGCCGCTAACGGAGGAGCCAACATAAGAAGATGGTATTACATATATGCCAAAAGTGCTACACGGCACAACAGTGACAAGCAAATACTAAAAGGGGGACATGGAATTTCGCATTGTAAAATCTGAGTCAATTTCTGCCTCTCTTTCCCCACCCCTCAATCTCCTCATGAGAACCTAGCGTCCGTGCACATTCAAACCCAGGAACAAGATTTTACAATACACAAGCAAAGCAGGAGAACGGGGACTTGGGGGTATACCATATACCGCGGCGCAGGCCACACATCACCAGTCGCCTGAATAGTTGTGCCGCTCTTAGCGACGGCAGTGGGTGGGCCTGCGAGGTAGAGGCAGAGATTGAGAGTAGGTTTTTTTTTGTTTGGAGAAACAGAGATTGAGAGGACAGAGGAGGTGCTGTTGCCACCTCGCCATCAGGACCGCTGGAGGCGAGATGAAACGGGCAGGTAGACGAATGGCGGCCCGGGCCAGAAGCAAACTTAGTCGAGGCAAAGAAAGGGAGTGTATAATTTACAACTATTGCTCAAAATTGTCTCAAACAACAAAAAACTATTGCTCAAAAAGTTCCCGCAAAAAACTATTTCTCAGAAAAAAACAATTTACAATTTCTCTTTTTTGGGTACTACCACGCTATACAAAAAACAATTTTGAGGAGAGTACAATTTATAACTTGACAGGAAAGCATCAAACTAACCCAGAAACATATGGTATCTCCACAACATGAAACACTTGTTAGAGATATTGACGAAATAATGTCACATGATTTCATTCACTTCTATGCTGGTAGATGGCACCACAAGAGCGGCCCCTTTCTTTCTCTCCTCGTTCCCTCTGCCTGCTCCCTTCCTACTCCTCCAGAACCCCTTCTGGCAGCCCCTCCCCGCCTTGTCGGCATCGAGTTGGGTGAGGGACCCGTTCCCCTATGTAGTCTAGGTGTAGCTAGTTTCATGTTTGTCTTTCATAGCGGTTTTTGGGGGTAAGCGCGTCGATCTGAAGGAACTGGTGAGCCTTGTTTGTTGCCCATATTGGTGTGGAGCTCATCGTCATCTTTGACGGTGATTCCTCTTCGATGTGGTTCGAATCCCCCCTCTATAATAACCTCCTAGTTATTGTGCTGCCTGGATCTGTTCTGATTCCTTTGAAGACCACACTACAAGTTATCTACTGATTATTTTTACCTCACCTATGTCATTTCAGTGATATCTCATATCTTTGATATACTTCCACCAGGTGCGGCAGACAATGAATTGCAGCACAACTATGTTCTGACATGATTGAAGTGTTCCTACTCGATGTTAACACTAGACATGGTTTGACTATATGTCGAGCTGGAGCTCCGTCGATTCCGTCCCGCTCGATGACGAAGCGCCGCCATCCATCGAGAGTAGTATTTATGAGGACCACTTCTTCCACACGCCTCTTGATGGTACAAATCACCACGGAACGACGACAAGGTGGGCAGATTTTGTACAGACTAACCGATGGGGAATGAATTCTAATGTGATTATAGCTAGTAAACCATAGACAACACACCACCACAGCACACACATGGACAATGCTTACTAAAGACTAGATTTTTGGAATTTTATTATTGATAAAGCGGCCACACGGCATATCTCACTATTGTAAAATCCACCCACTCACGACCTAAAGAAGGCCCGGGTCAGAAACAAGAAGCACTACTTACGAACACCAATGTAGTAGCTGAAGGTACCTTATGGTTGAAGACAGTTTCATTCCGGTAGTTCACAGTTACGAAAACACGAGGTACGTTGGTAATAGTGTGTGGGTATCATATTGTCCGTGTGGAGCTGCTCATGAACACCTTCACAAGTTCTGAACTAAATCATTTCTAGTAGAACCCATCGACACGCCCCAAAGGCGGGAACACCTCAAACTAAACCAAAGAAGTCAAAATTCATCAATAGTCTCCTCATGATGATCACTGAAAGGGTTAGTGTGGAAGTCCACAACTCACCGGCCAATAAAAAATCTAACATTTGTTGCATGACAACAGCCAGGCAAAGAAGGGCAGGTCAATAGCACACATGAATTCCATCTTGCCTTGTCTATTAGTGCGTTAACCATCCCCGCAAAACAACACCGTGGCGCCAACTCGGCACTCGTAAGAAATCCAGTGGCGGCCAGTGATTGCGCCCGCAATACTGCCACTGTACGTCTTGACTTGATGCACGGATGTATGCCGACACAAATTGGGGGAAGGGAACGAGTATAGTTCTGAAGTGTGGACTCGGAGGTCGTGTAGCTATCAAGCCGCCCATAATAGGGTATTATAGACATCTTCGACGAGCGCCAAAGTGGATGCCTTGAACAATCCCCTAAACCCAAAACTCGGATGTTGAACTCACTCCATGGTTTATGGAGCTCCCCCATGTTCATCCATAACTAGTACGATGGTAAGGCTAGTTTTTTTTAGAAAAGGAGGACTGCCCCCGGCGTCTGCATCAGAACGATGCATGTGGCGGTTATCCAAGTCTCTCCCACTTGTGCTCTCTAGGGCGTGCAGACCGTGCGTCAAGTCACCCCACAATATCTACCATGCATGTGCACACTGGCTCACCATAGGAAGCCCCAACAAATCTTGTTCGCTCATTCGAATATGTCGGAAAATCCAAAGACATGATCATTGCATAGACAGGGGAGGGACCCACCCGCCTTTGGATGGCATGTGTACATAATAATCAACCTCCCGCCTTTTGCAATACATCTCAAAAGATATTTACATGTGTACGTAGATGCAAGTGATGACAGTATTGACGGATGCTCCATGTCCACTGAGTCATTCTCCACGTCAATGGCATCATGTTCTTTGGTGTCATCTTGTGTCTTGATGTCTGAACCATTGACAATGATGTGTTGGTTTTTCACCATGTCGAATGAAGCATCTGTGACTGGTGTCGTACTCGTCCTCCCTAGCCATTGTAGTCTCCGCCACGACACTAGTGTTGTGTTCCTCGAAAGTGATGATCACCATGGCAATGGCATCGTTCTCCGCTATGTCCGCGCAATCTACTCGTGTACTTCTCTATCGATCTCATCTACTGAATCCTAGTTTAGCAGGTGTGCCAGAAACTCTAACTCATCTATGTTGTTGAACATGGTGTTGTGATAGAGTGGAAAACAAGGAGGACGATGGGACCAACAAAACTGGAGCCCTGTGGGTACCCTGTATACTAGAAAAATAGAAGCACTTCCCCATCTTAATTCCACTATGGTTCTACTCCCCGGCAATAGCTCTGAGTTGCACGTGCATCTTAGATGATAAATGTGAAAACTGGGTGGAGTTCGTCGTTAGTCTTTTATGCATGAGTTCTGTGGGTACCCTGTATACTAGAACGGGGGAGTATGTAGGATTTTTCATATTTATTGTATGATCATATATTTCGCATTTTGGAGACAAGGTAATTATCTCAAATATTGTCTTTTCACGAATCGGGGCTAATTAACATGCCTCTACCAACTTTTCGGTAGCGCCGCGCTTATAAAGCACAATGGACATATGACTGCCTTCATCATTCATGTAGCCTTCTTATATACACTCTTACCTACCATGGCCACTTTTTCCATGACTACCAGAGGAGATCAATATCAGATGCCCAAACCTAGTAGTACTAATTTGTTGTATTGGATAAGCATGCGTTGGGAATGAGAGGTGTGCGGAAAGATATCTTGTATGAATTAGTAATTGTTTGCGCCAACTACAGATGGCTGGTGAATCCTAACAACACAAACAATGTAGGTGTCAACACTAGTTGGAGGAAGAATTGTTTACCTTGCAAATTTCCATGTTTCATATAAAGATGCTGCAATGCACAATATCACAATTCAATTGAGGAAGAAAAAGTATGGCAATGTAAGCTACCGCACACCAACATCTTGCACAATAAATTTTCTGATATATAAACTAAGATCTCAGGCTCCCAGCCTATTCTTTTTTCCAGATCGTGTCTAGTAGAGTGGGACAGAAGAATGCGAGAAATGCATTCCAAAGATTATAGAATGAGATAGCTTGTGTTAAGATCGAAAACACAGACTTTGCTAGAATGTGTTTTCAGAACAACACTATGGCACAAAACTAAGCATAGCAACCAGTTTTCGATCCATGTGATGCTTGCTAAATGTTAGAAGGGATTAGAGAGGGATTGGTGGAATCGATGTTTATTGCTAGAGCCTCGTGGGCATATATATGGGAGTACAATGACTAACTTGGAGTACAAGACAAGGTAGGGTAAGATCCTACGCTATCCTATCTTTCCTAATAATCATAATACTCAAACTAAATACTTGGGATGGTAATTATATCGCACAAATCTATGGATCGACTGCACCAAAAGCTCTGTCATACGCATATATAGGACTACATTTGAGCGCATGCCCTGCAAAGTACAATGAGCAACTCAAAAAGACACCGATGTTCTTACATAACCTTAAATTTCAAAAACAGAATGCAAGATATCAGAGGTTGGCACTGTCTGGCATCGTGGTGGCGTTGACGGCAAAGAGGCCCGGCAAGGTCAAAGTGCCGATCCCTCATGAAGATGGGATAGCTGAATATAGCGATGGCGAATTTTAGAGCATGCGCACACGGTGCGCGCTGAGCGTCGCGTAGATCGATTGGTCCTGTCGGCTCGCCGTTGGACGGCTTGGTGAGGCTATCGGATTAGATGGTGTGTGTTGATACGAGGGGCACTTCATCAAGCTTATAGGTGCAGTGACTGAGGACGTCAAGAAGGTGGCTTTGGATTAATCCGTGTATTTATTTTGTGAGACTATTGAATAATATAATAAAAAATGGTTGTGTGCATCCTTGGATGTAGGGGGTTTCAACGTCCTTTTCGAAGAAAAAAAGTTGTATATGTGGATTGTATTACATACAGATATAAATGTAAGAACTACATAAAGAAAGAAAATATCCAAATCCTTCACACATATAAATAAAAATGAGTGTGATGGACAAAGATAAGGAATGGCCAGAAGGAAGCACTAGCCTCATTAGAATTGACTAGTCTTCATTTGATCATTTAGTTCATCAGTTTAATTGGGTAGTAGGGGCAGTTGGTAGCCAAACCACTTTGGGAAACTATGAATTAAGGCTCAACCCAGACTCTAAGACTTGGTCAAAAAATGAATATGTGAATAGCTAATGTGGTCACCAAGCTCTCTTAGCCGAAGCATGACCGGCACTTATAAATGATGCATGGTTCCCTGTTGTCTCTTGTAGCCTCTAACTATGTAGGATAGTACTAGCAGAGAAACAAAGACGAATAGCATCAGAGGTCCCGAGCTAGAGAGTGAGAGAGATCGAGAGCAATGACGATAAACGATGCCATCTAGATAAATTACATGGGTCGTCACAAAAAGAAACTGTCATGTATTTCCGAGGAGAGAACGCAGTGGCAACGATGATGCGCCTGTGGAGGAGCCAACATAATAAGACGGCAGTATAGATCTGCCGAAAGTGAGACACTGCATAACAGCGACATGCAGATACTGCAAGAGGAACAAAGTATTTCGTTTGTAAAACCTGGGTCGATTTCCGCCTCTCTTCCTCAACCCCCTCAATCTCCTCATGAGGACCTATTGTTCATGCACATTAAGAACCAGGAACAAGATTTTACAGTACACGAGCAAAGCGGGAGAACGGGGACTTGGGGAGTATACCTCGGTGCAGGTCGTGCATCACTAGTCGCCGGAATCGATGTGCCACTCCTAGCAACAGCGGTGGTAGAGAGAGGAAGCATGGTGGGTGTCCCCTATGCCCGCAATCTAGTCATGTGCTTTTCCATCGATATCATGTACCAAATCCCGGTTTAGAGGTTGTGCCAATAACCCTAACACATCATCATTGTTGGACATGATGTTGTGATAGAGTGGAAAACAAGGAAGACGATGGGGCGAACAGAAATCGCGCCGCCGTCAATCTCACTGTGAAGAACAAAAGCATTTCCCCTGTCTTAGTTACACGATGATTCTACTCCCTCGGAACGACTCTGAGCTGCACTTGCGTCTGAGGAAATAACTGCGAAAATAGGGTGGAGTTCGTCGTTAGCCTTGTATACGGGAGTTTTTTTATATTTTGTGGCTGCCCTGTATGCTTGAATGGAGGGAGTATATATGTAGGATTGCATATATTTATTGTATGATCATGCATTTCGCATTTTCAAGACCAGGAAATTATCTGAAATATCAGCTTTTCACGATTCGTGCATAATTAACATTCCTACCAACCTTTTTTGTAGTGTCACGCTTATAAAGCTCAGAGCAAGCATGGCTGCCTCGTATCCTTGCACGTAGCCTTCTTATATACACTCTTGTGGTCCTGCCTACCGTAGCCCCTTTTACGATGGCTACCAAAGGAGATGAATATCAGATGTCCAGTAGTGCTAATTGGATAAGCATGCATTGGGAATGAGAGGTGTGCGGAGATACATTATTGGGTGAGGCTTTCCTTCGAATTGTGTCACTTGCTGCAATATTAGTTCATCCCGAATTCGTCGTGTTCGGAAATACATCCTCCATGGAGGCGTTCCTTCCGTTTGCCCAGCCTCCTGCGTATCTAGAGTATACACGGGTAGCAGAGGGACAAAACTGCTTGCAGACCCAGAGCCGTCCTTCACAGTGCGGGCAAGCATGTAACTGTTGTGTGGAAAATACCTGTGTGTATATAGGCACAGGGAACCTTTTTCTGCAAACGAGTCGTGATGACCTAGACGGGACATTCATTTTCTAAGGTATGGCCATGCTAGTTAACCCCTGAAATAAATTGGATTACCAAGTATAGGACTTGAACCCAGTTTCTGAACCTTCTTTCCGACCACAACTCCTTAGGCAACAGCATTAGCATCAGCAACAAAAAAGTGAAAATTGACAGAATTTCAGAGTCAACAACGCATAGGATCGAGCAGCTCAAAACTATAAGAAGAACCAAAGCCACCACTGGAACCGTAGGCGAAACCCATCCCATCTCATGAAAAGAAGGAAGTTTTTACATTTGAAGAACATTATAAGGCAAGCAAGGCAAAATGTGACGTATCAGTAATTCACTCAGAACATGGGTCATTAGATAAGTGCCAAGTATAGGACTTGAAAGGTTCGATCACAATGAACCTGTAATAAACCTTGGAATTGCATAGTCATGCAGTTTCTGAAACTTATTCCTACGACAACTCTGTAGGCAACAGCATCAGCATCAGCATGAAGATGAAGAAAAGCGAAAGTCGACAGAGTTTCAGAGGCAACAACGCGTAAGATCGAGCAGCTCAAAACTATAAGCAGAACCAAGCCACCGTAGACCGGTTGCAAAATCCATGCCATCTCATGTAAAAAGAAAGCTTTTACATTTGAACAATCTTCTTCTGAACAACAGCAGTACCCGGCAAACCTGGCCAAGCATATGCATGTGCTAGAGAAGGGCCTGCCACCGCTGTGGCTTTGACCACTACGAGCACGGCTGCTTGCCCATTCTTTGCCTTGCTTACTTGCCTTATACCCATCCATATTTACATCCCACTAACAAGTACGTATAACAAACATCACAAAAGCACGCCTGACAAAGGGAGGGACGCTGCATTGCACTTCACCACCTGCCCGGCCGGCTGTAGTAAACCGGGGAAGAAAACCAAGAGGTGCCTTGTCCTCTATCTTGGAAAATCTCTATTTCAAATCGTCTTGTTAGCCGTGGGTTCTCATCATCATAATAGGCTCCAAAGCAAGGCACATGTGAGGGATACCAAGAGCCAGTGACAGGAGAGGCTCCGGCTAGCATTAGCTGCAATAGTTAAGTGGCACAAAATAGTTAGCGAAATATGGGACATGATTTCTTCGGAAAGAAAATTGTGACATGAGGTAAACAAGCAAAAATGGAAGACTGGTCAATCAACAGATCCAGGAACTATACTATATAAGCTTAGGTTGGACAATGGCATCTATAATAAAATCATCACTAGCTGGATACAGAATAGAATAGCAATAACCATCCAAGAAATATACCGATTCATAAACTATTAAAGAAACATAACATAACTGGCACAGTAGGAAAAACAGGTTTAGAGATGCACATGGGACTTCACAGTAAGAAAAGTGTGACCCAGAAAAGAAATTGGCAATTTGACTGTTATCTTTGCCTTATGCAACAGACTATGAGCTCATCTTGAAGTGATATTACCTGACAGGAGTATAACTTAAACAAATTAGCGAGTAATTATCCACCAAAAAAAACTTGGAAAAAACTGATCCAACTAACCAATTGGGCATTAAGATAAACACTCATAAGGAACAAACCAAATGAACTACATTCCACATTCATTGTACCATCCACAGGGGCAGAAAATATGACTAGAACAACTAAAATTTGGATAAAGCGTCAAAATCCGTCTACAAGTATGTATCGGTTGAATAGTTATCCTCCTTTCCCCGCATTTAACAACGAGTCTTTGGAAATAACAATCAACAAGTATGGATAAATAAAAAGGGAAAAGGAACTCATGTGAATGCGGTGCAGGGGCCATATGCGACATTCCATTAGATAGACAGGTTCTTGTTGCACGCTCACTTAGAGAGTGTGCATGACTACATGGCCAAATGCGGCTCCGGAAGAACTGGAGGGGACAGAACGGGAGATCTACTGTGCATGTTGGGATCACGTGGAGGATAAAGAACAGAAGGTGATAATGGATGAGGCAGCGAAGCGGTGGGATAAGTAGGTCAGTGATCATGGGCTACACCTTGTTCTTTGGCTTGTTGCCATTTGGACACCCAGATGGAGGTGGAGCAACGTATATGTGTGTATGCAAAGGAAAATTTGTTAAGAGCTGGTGCAGGAGTCGAATACCTATTGCCTTCATAACCATGGTGATGGTGATAATGGCTTTGATGATCATGATTTGCATGGGTGCTGGACTTAGTGACAAATTTAACGGATAATATGGCCACTGATGTGCTGGACAGCCTTCTGGGTGGTATGAGATGGTGTGTGAGGCTATAATGCTGATAATGACTTTGTTCTTCAGTACAAGCTCCGAAAGCAGCATCTCCCACCAGCTTGGCAAGTCAGTGTTGGGGTTGAGGCTAGGGTGAGATGGTGATAATGGAGCAGAGCACACAAATAAGTGGCCAAGCCTCCATGGAGAAAAGTCATTTAAAGCTCAGGTACGTTATAGTCACAGATTTCAGGACTAGGTAAAAATTAAAGGATGATAGCTAATTTGCTCACCAACCTTCCCCCACCTAAGCATCACACACCCTTATAAAGGACGCACTGCCTATATATGTAGTCTTCTTCTTGTAACCCCCTTAACTAGTATCTTAGCACGGCAGTAGTAGCAACCAAATTAACATGAACCGTGTCGGGGCTTCGTGTAGAGAAAGCAAGAGAGCAGACACAATTACAATGGGTTGGAATGGTGCAACCCGTTGTGAGAATAAGAGGCATATGGAAACACGTCGCGTTATGCAGATTGAATTGTAGATCTTCTAAGATGGGAGGTAGCCCGCGATTGAGCTTATTGCGGTGGTGAACTCATTTTTTCCGACAAACGGGCTGTAGGACGCGTCCTAGTTACTGCGCCATAGCCATCAAGCGTGGCAGGGGAGGCGGCGGAAAGAGAGAGAGGACATGATCACCAGCGCTCCTGAGTCAGGCTGGGGCCAAGTCCGTGGAGCCTGGAGGTGAGAGGAACAGGCGAGAGACAGGGAGAGGGGGAGGGGGATGGTCCCAACAGGCTAAAAGCCTGAAACCAAATTGATGCTGCATCTAGGCAGTTTCGGAGCTACTCCTATACGTCTCTCCCCTGTTTCGTAGGCTCTGAAAGAGACACATAGAGGCCCACCTATTCTGCGACTACAACATCCAACATCCAAGTGCCCTGCTTTATCCTTCCCTCCCCGCTCTCTCCGCTAGCTCCACCAAGAATCTAGCTAAACATTGTAACCAACCATTGACCTATAAGATAATATAGATTTGAGTTGACATCAGATGCTAGCTTTTGTACATAGGTGAAAATGTTCTAAGCAAAAGGCAAGGAATACTAAACCAAACAATAAATTACATACATTAATTAAGGAGTGCCAAATCATTTAGGAAGAAGTGAATATGAGGGATGAAAAGATCAAGAATATAAACCATAAAGGTCGAGCTGTGGTATAGAAATAAGTAGATATTAAAAATGGGAACTGATTGGCAAATATTCCTCAAATGTACGACAGATAAAGATGACCCAGAGTAGGTACATATAGTGTTGCACCAGGTAAGGAACTGATCCTATCACTGTTTGCTTAATATGAAATGGCTGACTTCGACTCAATAAAAAGTAAAATACATTGCTTCAGGAGATGAACACGCAATGCTTAGTTTAAAAACATAGTGTAAGCAGGTTGAGATTTTATATTTATGTTAGAACATCTACTTTGAAAAATATACTATATTTGTAACTCAACTACTTGAACTGAATAGAAAGAACAACAGGTTTCCAATACACCCTCAAGGCCTCAGCATCTATCATCATCATCTTTTTGAGCCTCATCATCACTGTCTCCTCTCCGTCGGGGTATGCAACAAGAAAGGATTCCCTGAGGGCATGCAACAAGAAAGGCATGTGGGCACATACACACACCAAAACAGATATAATATATAAGCACAAGATATAGAAGCAAACAGAGTTAGCCATATGCTGATATAGAAGAAGTACTAAAACCGCAGTAGCATCGGCTTTCCCACTTCAAGATGCAAGTAAATGCTACTAAGTATTATCGGCAGAGGATAACGAACAGATACACCAATCAAAAAAGAGAAGAGTTTGTACATAACAGGAAACAGTGGTTTTTGTTGACTACACAAAACTCTGCTAACATGTTTGTACTGTCACTAGGAAATAGGCCACACATGTCATAACAATCTGCACAAGATACATAGAAATCAAGCTATAAATATATTTGTTGAGTATATTCATTATTAGGAAGTATAGGATAGACTAGGATTCGGTCCTACCTTATCTTGTACTCCAAGTTGATCTTTGTACTCCTATATATATGCCCATGGGGCTCAAGCAATACAATGAACTATTTCACCAAACCTCTCTCTCCCTTCTAACATGGTATCCGCCTAACCGATCCAACCCTAGCCGCCGCCCGCCGCTTCCGCTACGCGCGCCACCCCTGGGGCGGTCGGCCTCCATGACCACCACCGGGGGCCGCGCTGCCCGTACCTAAGGTTCGTCCGCCGGTCGTGTTGACCGGCTGCCCTAGAGAGTCGTTTTCCCGATCCGTTGATCAGGGTTTCTCTCTCTCGCCGGTCGTTTTGATCGACGTTTACTTTTTGGTTTTCCGATCTACGATTGGTTTGCGTCGCCCGCCGTCGACCCCGCGCCTCTACTTCGACTTTGGCATCGACTCCACCAGCGTCTTCTCCGACTTAACGGCTTCGCGCGGTACACGGCGGCCCGGAACGGCCGCCGTCCGCGCCTCCGTTCGCACGCCGGGCCGCCGTCCGCGCCTCCATTCGCACGTCAGTCCGCCAATCGTCGTCGCCTCGATCGGATCAGGAATCCTACATCAACTCATTCACTCCGTTTCATCAACCGCGGGACGACTACGCGCGTGTGACCGGATGCTCCGTCCGCCGTTCACATCAAGCTAGCTTGTACGCGATGCTTACATGCACACACATGTATTATGCATCTACATACACCGTACGCAAGTAGTGGATGGGACGTGGACGTCTCGAGCTGAACCCGAGCTGCATGTCGCCACTCCATGCAGGACCACGCTCGCGTGTTTGCCGCACATGAACCCGGTCTGCAGTCCACTCCGCCATCACCGCGTGTCGACCTCCCGTGGTATGCGCCGCGTCATCTTCCTCGGCGCGGGAACGCCGCCATCCGCTCCGGTCTTCGTCACGTTGTCGGGTTTCTCGCCCACATCGAGCATCGCCGCCGCGCTCCTACCCTAGTCGCCGCAACCGCCATCAGGCCGCCGCTGCTGCTCTTCTTCGGCCGCTGCTGCTCTTCTTCGGCCGCTGCTGTGGGCCAAGGCTGAGAATGACCTGCTTGATAAAGGGGTCGAACCAGAGACATTCAGGTGGCCAGACCGTTGCCGGACTTGGTTCTTCGGGGCTGGCAGAACCTTGGACCCTGTATCAGGGAAGTGCGTTTGGACGGACGAGCAACTGAGAATACCATTCACGAGGATTCAGGAGTATATCGAGGCAGCCCAGCAAGGGACGTTCGTTCCAGACTGAGAGAACGACGAGCTCACAATGGCCCTCGGGAATCCTGAGCACCCTGGACAGACACGAGGCACGCCAGGCTCCGTTCCGTGGAAGGTTGGGTTTCCGGACGCAGGCGGTTACAAATGCCAGGAGAGGAGGAAGAAAGTGGAGCATACCCAACTGCAGGCGTTGCTCGCAAGGGTACTAGCGATAGAGGAACGAGAAGCAAATCGCAGCAAGCGACCTGCCGAAGCTTCCCCCGAAGCTACCCGCCATCTCAGCGGAGAAGCAGCGTGGCTTCCACCGAGCAGCTTCAGCAGGAGCCTTTCTTCACGGCTCCTGCTAGCTACCCCGTGGATGCTATCACGGAGTCTCAACATTGCCACCTTATGACGCAATGAATGACATTCAAAGTCAAGGCGGCTGTTGGCTCTGTTTTACCAACTAAACATGGCGCAACCTACCACTACCGGCCGATTCTAGAAGGATATGCTAGGGTGATGATGGATCAAATAACGGACGGATTTGAGGACCTCCAGCTTGACCACCCTACGGGTGAAGGGGAGACTCGGCTGGGTTCTTCTCTGAAGACTCCATGCCTATGGCGGAAGGAGCTCATCAACCTGCCGAACTGGACGCCTGCGCCTCCTCCTCCTCCTCCTCCTCCGGCGAGTCAGTGCACTCCGCCTCCTCCTCTGCCTCCTCCTCCGGCGAGTGATCAGGGCACCCAGCCTCCTTCTCCGGCGCGTGGCGGCACTCCGCCTGCGCCGGCGCGCCCGAGCAGCCAGCCTCCTCCTTCTCCGCCTCGCCAGCAAGGGCGGAAGAGACCCGCCGCCGCTCCGGCTGCTCCGGAGCGTCGTAGTCCTTCTCCTCCGCCTCGTAAGCAAGCACGAAAGAAGACAGCCGCAGCCGCTCCGTCTGCTCCGGCGTCTAGCAGTACAGCCAGAGGCGGGAGGCAATACAGATTCAGTCTTTCTCTAAAGACTCCAGAGAAGTTACCATACGAGAGGACCGTGGAGGAAAACGCGAATATCGTGCGGACCAAAGTGAAAAAATTCTTTGAAGGGGTGAAAGCAAAGAAACATCCACCTCCGGAGGAGAAGATAGATCCGGTGAAAGCGAAGCGCACTCTGGATGCCCTGAAGAAACCACCAAAGTCTCCGCCGAAAGCCAACTATGATCGCATAATTGAAAAGTCATTTCTCGAAGTGAAGCGGTCGGGAAGTACTAGAAGTGATGAAAGGTTAAAAGAACGACGAGCAGCTGGGAAAAAATTGCCCAGCTCGCGAACAAGCGGACCAATCGTGCCCCCCGCTCAAGGTGTCTAGCGACATCGTCGCTAATGATCCGAGGATGGTGCCTGGTTATAGCAATCTTGGAGATTACCTGCCCGACGATGTACATTATGATTTCTTGGAGGTGGACGAACACAGATACGAGTACGGGAAGCCTCTCGTCAAAGATGAAAAATCTCTAACAACGATGATGCGAAGATTCCATGATTGGTACATGAAAACCTGCAGAGAGTCTTGGGGGACGAATACTTTGACGCTGTTCGTTAAAAAGGAGCATGACGTTGTTGGAATTGATCTGTCGCATGTTCCATTTGAGGAGTTCTTCCAGTTTTTCAATCAAATGGCCCTCGATAAATTAACGGTCACTTGCTACTGTCTGTAAGTAGTACTATTTCTGTCATTAAGTCTCTATATATAGGTCAGCTCTTTCATTGCATGTATTTATAATTATCCTCACTATATTATATATGCAGATTGAAGATCGCCGAATTGAAGAAAAGACAAATCGGTGATATTGGGTTCATTGACACAAATCTCATAGATGCAAATGAGGTTAAATTTCATGCCAAAGATACCGAGGCCAACTTGCTACGATCGTTGGTAATAAATGAAAACAAAGATATAATACTCTTTCCTTACAACTTCAAGTGAGTGTTTCTGTCTTGGGCATATTCGGTTTCCCTTATTAGTCCAGGTTATAGTAATGTAATTGATGAGTTATGCATACGTGCGCAGGTTCCACTATATTCTCCTAGAGATTAAGGTTGAGCAGGGACTAGTAACCGTCTTAGGCTCGAGACGAAAAGATCCCAAGAAGTATGCGGACATGACTGAAATGCTCGAGAAGTAAGTTAAATCGATCATTATCACACCATATCAACAACTTTGTTCATTTCCTGATATCAAGTAATTGTTTTCTTTGTCTGGCAGGGTTTGGACAAAATTCACCAAAAAAGCTCCGGGACTACCGAAGAAGCTGCAATTTAGACACCCGAAAGGAAGTACTACTAGCATGTTCCGCGCATCTCCTAATGATTCAAGCGCTAGTTTCATCAATACCATTCATAGCGTGCTTGCTTATCAGTTTGATTGACCTCTATTTCTTGTAAAGTGGTTGTGGCAGGAAGCCGAGAATAATTACTGTGGATACTACGTTTGCGAGTCCATCCGCCACACGACCTGTGAGCGGGGCTACTCTGACGAACAATATGAAGTGCGTAACCAATAATATTCACAATTTTATTTTATTACAATCATTTGTGTTGAGTTTC
>NC_057802.1:574357030-574377147 GCF_018294505.1 Triticum aestivum
TATGTATTGACCCCCTTCTTCAAATTAGATCTTTCGGATGCCGGATGAACTCCTACCACCAGATCGTATGCGAGCAATTCAAGAGGAATTGGCGGCATTCTTCCTTGACCACATGATCGCTAAAGACGGAGAATACCATGTGGACCCCGAGTTCATATATAATTAGGAGATTATATTGTAAGAGATAATTATATTGTATATATGTAGCCAGTAGCGTCGGATAGATATACGAGAAGTTGTTGTTCGACCAATCTCTTGGAGAAGGAGAGGTGGTCGATATCACTTCTCTCTGTATGCATATGTTCATGACGATTTTCTGTTTCCTTCATTTGCTTACTAGCTAGCGTGTCGAGTCCTCTCTATACGTATATATAATACGTAGTGTACGTCGACCAAGCACGGAGATAAGAGAGGCACTTCTCTCTATTAATTAGCTAGATAACACAATATATGAAACACCTAAATTAACCCCCCAAAACCCCTAAACCACCCCTTTCAAAAAAAACCTCAGCTCCTGCCAGCTGCTGACGCGTGGATGCCTATTGGTCCCGGTTTGTGCCACCAACCGGGACCAAAGGGCCTCCTTCCTGGGCTCGCCGCACGGGCCACATGGAGGCCCATCTGTCCCGGTTCATGTAAGAACCGGGACTAAAGGCCCAGGACATTAGTAACGACACTTTAGTCCCGGTTCAACAACCGGGACAAAAGACCCTTAAGAACCGGGACAAATTGCCCTTTTTCTACTAGTGGGCGCCGGCGGGAGGGGGCGAGGGCGGCCGGCGGCGGCGGGGAGGAACCCTAGCGCGGGTCGCGGGAGCCCCTCCGCCTGGTTTTGGTTGGCCTAGTCTCTGTTCTGAACCACCCACACCTGGTTTAGTGGTGAGACTTATTTTGGGATAGAGGGAATATAATATTTGATCATCAAGTGTTCTGCAAATTCCTGATTTCAAAGCAAGGAGTGTTTAGAAAAGTTGTCTCAGGATAGTACAATAGTTATAGTTGAGAATATAAAAAGCTAGAACAAAATTTGCAAATTCAAGGAGAAGCAATGCAGCATGCATTTGGAAACAAAATCTGGAAGGGTATGGAACAAACTATTCAGGCTTCCACTATAGCACATTGTCAGATGTTAAAAGGACTAGAAATCCTACATGCCAATAGTTTGAAATGATGCATGAATAAAACCTCCATTTAAAGATGACAAGACGGCAGGCTTCTATCTAAAACATCCATCGTACGACAAATGCTAACTACTCCCTCCGTCCCATAATATCAGACGTTTTTGCAGTTCAAATTAAACTGCAAAAACATTTTACATTATGGGACAGAGGTAGTACAAGTTTGATGCTGGAACCGCTGCCAGATCTAGTGCAGTGCCTTCATGTTGCATGAACTTCTCTATTCTGCTCAGATGCAGAAACCATTAAACTGAAGCATCATGATGTTGAGATTTTCTATTGTGCTAGATGGCATGTTTATTTCAGTTTGGAGTTAATTAGCGTACGGATAGGATCTGCAGCCCAGCCGAAAGAAAAAGTAAAACAGAGGCTACAAATGAGAATGCTAGCAGTAGGCTATTCTGTCAATGCAAACAGCGTCTCACTGAAGATTCGAGCAGCTCGCTCCTTGAACAAATTTTAGATGGTGCACGACAGCACGAGGCTATAATGTTGAGCATGGCTTTGCTTTCCAGTTCCGGCTCCGAACGCATCGTTCTCACCAGCTTGACAAATCAATGTTTGGTGTAGAAGCCAGGGGTGCAGTGGAGCAAAAGCACACATAAATAGCCAAAACTCTTTGGAAAAACGGCAATCAAGACTGTGGGATGACCGGGCAGACTCCAAGACTTGGTTAGAAATTGAATGGGTGAATAGCTAATGTGCTCACCAACCTTTCTCCGTCAAAGCATGAGCGGCAATTTATAATGGAAGCATTGCTCTCTGTAGTCTCTTGTAGCCTCTAACTATGTTATCAGGATATAGTGCTAGCAGCCAAACAAGTACGAACAGGGTCAAGGCTCACTAGCGAGGGAGATGCAATCTGCCATGGAACATGAATGGGAGGCATATGGAAACACATCATCTTGAGAAATCAAATGGGACGCCCGAAGGAGAGAGCAGCCGCAGCTCCGACGCATCCACGGAGGAGCCAACAGAAGGAGACGGCATGACAGATCTGCCCGAAGTGGTATGTATCCACCGCTGACGTGAAGATACTGAAGGGGAACAAGGAATTTCACTTTGTAAAACCTGGATCAATTTCTGCCTCTCATCATCCTCCTCAACCTGGATCAATTTCGACCTAGATTTTGTTGTACGCGAGGGAAGGGGGAGAACGGGAACTTGGGGAGTATACCTCGCCGCAGGCCGCCGCATCATTGGACGGCGGTGGTAAAGGGAGGAAGCGCGGTGGGTAGGCTCGCGAGGTGGCGGCAGTTGAGAGTGAGATGGGTGCCGTCTCCGGCTCGCCGTCGGGGCCGCCGGAGGCGAGACGAAACTGACAGGGAGACGAACGGGCTGGGCCGGGCCACAAGCGAACTAGGAAGGCTCTCGTGTAAACCCCTAAAAAAACATACTCTCGTGTAACTGATGAGTTCGTATGGAGCAAGTGGATCAACAATCCTCTCTTCTCCGGTAGTACACTTTTACAAGCAAATAAAAGTTGATTGGAGTACAATTTACACCTTAGCAGAACACGAAACATTTGTTAGATATATTTAATCCAACTGTCTGAAAATACTTGTCATCAAAATGGATAAAAGGGGATGTATTTAGATTAGGTACATTCCCTTTTATCCATTTTGTACATCCTTTATCCATTTTGATGACAAATATTTCCGGACGGAGGATGCAGAATAACAAATGGATCTACAATTCTCTCTTCTCGCATTTTCAAGCACAAATCGAGCACCCCCACCCCCACACTTCGGTTATCAATGACGAGCTGATACAGTGGTCCAATGCAGGCTTGGTCAAATGCACAAACTTACGGGCTTCTAACTCTTAGCATACAGTTACCCACCTGCAAAAAAAACTCTTAGGATGCAGTACGTAGTTAGCTGCTAACTTTTAACTCTGTAATTCGGCCTTCTCGGCCTTTCTCTTAATGAAATGAAATCGGTGCTAGCTGTTTTTTGTCAAAAAAAACATATAAAAAGAAATTGAGTGTAACTCTATCTTCATTTGATCCTTTAATTCATCTGTTTAGTTAAGTAGTAGGCTCAGTGGAGCAAAAGAATACATGTGGCCAAACCTCTTTGGAGAAACTGCAATTAAGGCTCGGGTACAACAGACTCCAAGACTTGGTCAAAAAATGAATGGGTGAATAGCTAATGTGCTCACCAGCCTCTCTCGGCCAAAGCATGACCGGCACTTATAAAGGAAGCATTGCTCCATGTTGTCTCTTGTAGCAGCTAACTTTGTAGGATAGTACCAGCCGAGAAACAAAGACGAACAGCATCGAGGCTCCCGAGCTATTGGGAGAGAGGGACGTGACAATAAACGATCCTATCCGCTATGAAATATGAATTGGAGGCATATGGAAACACATCATCTGAAGAAATCATATGAGACGTCCCAACAAAAGACACACCTGTATTTTCGAGGAGAGAACACAGCGGCAACGCGGATGCCACTCACGGAGGAGCCAACATAAGAAGACGGTATTACAGATACGCCGAAAGTGCTACACGGCACAATAGTGACAAGCAAATACTAAAAGGGAGACATGGAATTTCGCATTGTAAAATCTGGGTCAATTTCTGCCTCTCTTTCCCCACCCCTCAATCTCCTCATGAGAACCTAGCGTCCGTGCACATTCAAACCCAGGAACAAGATTTTACAATACACGAGCAAAGCAGGAGAACGGGGACTTGGGGGTATACCATATATCGCGGCGCAGACCACACATCACTGGTCGCCTGAATAGTTGTGCCGCTCTTAGCGACGGCAATGGGTGGGCCTGTGAGGTAGAGGCAGAGATTGAGAGTAGGTTTTTCTTTTTCTTTTGAGAAACCGAGATTGAGAGGACAGAGGAGGTGTCGTCGCCGGCTCGCCATCAGGACCGATGGAGGCAAGATGAAACGGGCAGGGAGACGAATGGGCCGGGCCAGAAGCAAACTTAGTCGAGGCAAAGAAAGGCAGTGTATAATTTACAACTATTGCTCAAAATTGTCTCAAACAACAAAATACTATTGCTCAAAAAGTTCCCTAGAAAAACTATTGCTCAGAAAAAAACAATTTACAATTTCTCTTTTTTTGGTACTAGCACGCTATACAAAAAACAATTTTGAGGAGAGTACAATTTATAACTTGATAGGAAAGCATCAAACTAACCCAGAAACATATGGTATCACCACAACACAAGACACTTGTTAGAGATATTGAGGAAACAATGTCACATGATTTCATTCACTTCTATGCTGGTAGATTGCGCCACAAGAGCGGCCCCTTTCTTTCTCTCCTCGTTCCCTCCGCCTGCTCCCTTCCTACTCCTCCAGATCCCCTTCTGGCGGCCCCTCCCCGCCTTGTCGGCATCGAGTTGGCTGAGGGACCCGTTCCCCTATGTAGTCTAGGTGTAGCTAGTTTCATGTTCGTCTTTCATGCATAGCGGTTTTTGGGGGTAAGCGCATTGATCTGAAGGAACCGGTGAGCCCTGTTTGTTGCCCATATTGGTGTGGAGTTCATCGTCATCTTTGACAGTGATTCCTCTTCGATGTGGTTCGAATCCCCCCTCTAACCTCCTAGTTATTGTGCTACCTGGATCTGTTCTGATTCCTTTGAAGACCACACTACAAGTTATCTACTGATTATTTTTACCTCACCTATGTCATTTCAGTGATATCTCATATTTTTTATATACTTCCACCGGGTGCGGCAGACAATGAATTGCAGCACAACTATGTTCTGACATGATTGAAGTGTGCCTACTCGATGTTAAAACTTGCGATATTCACGTCCTTACTAGAAGTGATATGTTCTTAATTTAGGTTTTTTCTGTAGCCCATGTATCTACCAGCCTTACCTTTGTTTGGATATGGCCCTCCATTATAGAGAAGGCCCTCTACTACCTTTGTAGTCTTCTACCTTAGGCCTCATACATGTCTCAACTCTTCATGCGTGGACAAAGTTGAGAATCCAAAGAGAAATGACAACTCGAGAGTAGTCATACATGTGCAACATGCATATTGGGAATGAGAGGGATCAAGAAAAACCTACCCTCCACTGGTCAATGGCTCAATGCTAACTTCCCAGAAGAGAAGTGGCATGCGAACTATCTTTGTGGGGTAGTGATCAGAAGTCATCAGGTTGCCCAAACATAAACCACAGCATGGCGAAGCCTGACGAGGTGGAGAGTCAATGGAGTGGGAAACTATGTCGCTCGCATACTGTAGTTCCATGCTTTCACCACCACTCATCAATTTGTCGGTGCACTATTGTTCACGTTGGTCCTACGGGTGAGGGTAGATGTGGCACGGTTTGCAAGCAAGGCATCACAAAACCACTCGAAACAGCAGAAGGTGACATGATGTTCTAGTTGTATCCGTAGCCCTGACGAGTTGAAAGAGGAAATGGGTGAGAAAATAAAAAGATGGGAATGAAACTGATTTTCTCATGACACGCGGGCTTATAGTCACCTTCGCATGATGATGTGGCCAAAACCATGCCACGTCGTGTCAAAATTGGGCTTGATTGATAGTTTGGGAGAAAAATCACACAAAAAATAAGTTCATGTACGGAAGGTACAATTCATGACAAGTTGAGTGGCAAAAAATACACTTACATCTTCCTAGAAACACTAGACATGGTTCAACTATATGCCGAGCTGGAGCTCCGTCGATTCCATCCCGCTCGAAAAATTCGAAGCCTAGACCACCATCTCGATGACGAAGCACCGCCATCCATTGAGAGTAGTATCTATGAGGACCACTTCTTCCACACGCCTCTTGATGGTACAAATCACCACGGAACGACGACAAGGCGGGGAGACTTTATTACATGCCGACAAAGTCATCATCATCTCACAGCCGCCAATCGGAGAGAAACCCTAAAACTATTCCTACTCTACCAATAGGACAAAGGCACTTACAATCCTTCTCATTTGAATGTTGCTAGTATGTGTTCTCTCACTGCAAATCCTCGCATCATGTTGTGTTTTCCACACTTGTTGTAAGTAATGTATGATTCCTTTAGGTTTGAGAGATTTTGTACAGACTAAGCCGATGGGGAGTGAATTCTAATGTGATTATAGCTAGTAAACCATAGACAACACACCACCACAGCACACACATGGACAATGTTTACTAAAGACTAGATTTTTGGAATTTTATTATTGATAAAGTGGCCACACAGCATCTCACTATTGTAAAATCCACCCACTCACGACCTAAAGAAGGCCCGGGGTCAGAAACAAGAAGCACTACTTATGAACACCAATGTAGTAGCTGAAGGAACCTTATGGTTGAAGACAGTTTCATTCCAATAGTTCCCAGTTACGAAAACACGATCTACGTAGGTGATAGTGTGTGGGTATCGTATTGTCCCTGTGGAGCTGCTCGTGAGCACCTTCACAAGTTCTGAACTAAATCGTTTCTACTAGAACCCATCGACACGCCCCAAAGGCGGGAACACCTCAAAGTAAACCAAAGAAGTCAAAATGCATCAATAGTCTCCTCATGATGATCACTAAAAGGGCTAGCGTGGAAGTCCACAGCTCACTGGCCAATAAAAAATCTAACATTTGTTGCATGAAAACAGCCAGGCAAAGAAGGGCAGGTCAACAGCACACATGAATTCCATCTTGCCTTGTCTATCAGTGTGTTAACCATCCCCGCAAAACAACACTGTGGCGCCAACTCGACGCTCGTAAGAAATCAAGTGGCGGCCAGCGATTGCGCCCGCAATACAGCCATTGTACGTCTTAACTTGATGCACGGATGTATGCCGACACGAATTGGGGGAAGGGAACGAGTAGAGTTCTGAACTGTGGACTCGGAGGTCGTGTAGCTATCAAGCCGCCCATAATAGGGTATTATAGACATCTTCGACGAGCGCCAAAGTGGATGCCTTGAACAATCCCCTAAACCCAAAACTCGGATGTTGAACTCACTCCATGGTTTATGGAGCTCCCCCATGTTCATCCATAACTAGTACGATGGTAAGGCTAGGGTTTTTTTTAGAAAAGGAGGACTGCCCCCGGCCTCTGCATCAGAACGATGCATGCGGCGGTTATCCAGGTCTCTCCCACTTGTGCTCTCTAGGGCGTGCAGACCGTGCGTCAAGTCACCCCACAATATCTACCATGCATGTGCACACTGGCTCACCATAGGAAGCCTCAACAAATCTTGTTCGCTCATTCGAATATGTCGGAAAATCCAAAGACATGATCATTGCATAGACAGGGGAGGCACCCACCCGCCTTTGGATGGCATGTGTACATAATAATCAACCTCCCGCCTTTTGCAATACATTATATATATTCATCTCAAAAGATATTTACATGTGTACGTAGATGCAAGTGACGACAGTATTGACGGATGGTCCATGTCCACTGAGTCATTCTCCACGTCAATGGCATCATGTTCTTTGGTGTCATCTTGTGTCTTGATGTCTGAACCATTGACAATGATGTGTTGGTTTTTCACCATGTCGAATGAAGCATCTGTGACTGGTGTCGTACTCGGCCTCCCTAGCCATTGTAGTCTCCGCCACGACACTAGTGTTGTGTTCCTCGAAAGTGATGATCACCACCTCCACCATGGCAATGGCATCGTTCTCCGCTATGTCCACGCAATCTACTCGTGTACTTCTCTATCGATCTCATCTACTGAATCCTAGTTTAGAAGGTGTGCCAGACTCATCTATGTTGTTGAACATGGTGTTGTGATAGAGTGGAAAACAAGGAGGACGATGGGACCAACAGAACTGGAGCCATCACCTGACTCATTTCGAAAAATAGAAGCACTTCCCCGTCTTAATTCCACTATGGTTCTACTCCCCAGCAATAGCTCTGAGTTGCACGTACATCTTAGATCATAAATGTGAAAACTGGGTGGAGTTCGTCGTTAGTCTTTTATGCACGAGTTCTGTGGGTACCCTGTATACTGGAACGGGGGAGTATGTAGGATTTTTCATATTTATTGTATGATCATATATTTCGCATTTTGGAGACCAGGTAATTATCTCAAATATTGTCTTCTTCACGAATCGGGGCTAATTAACATGCATCTACCAACTTCTCGGTAGCGTCGCGCTTATAAAGCACAATGCACATATGACTGCCTTGTATCATTTCATGTAGCCTTCTTATATACACTCTTACCTACCATGGCCACTTTTTCCATGTCTACCAGAGGAGATCAATATCAGATGCCCAAACCTAGTAGTACTAATTTGTTGTATTGGATAAGCATGCGTTGGGAATGAGAGGTGTGCGGAAAGACATTCTTGTATGAATTAGTAATTGTTTGCGCCAACTACAGATGGCTGGTGAATCCTAACAACACAAACAATGTAGGTGTCAACACTAGTTGGAGGAAGAATTGTTTATCCTTGCAAATTTCCATGTTTCATATAAAGATGCTGCAATGCACAATATCACAATTCAAGTGAGGAAGAAAAAGTATGGCAATGTAAGCTACCGCACACCAACATCTTGCACAATAAATTTCTGATATATAAACTAAGGTCTCAGGCTCCCAGCTTATTCTTTTTTCCAGATCGTGTCTAGTAGAGTGGGACAGAAGAATGCGAGAAATGCATTCCAAAGATTATAGAATGAGATAGCTTGTGTTAAGATCGAAAACACAGACTTTGCTAGAATGTGTTTTCAGAACAACACTATGGCACAAAACTAAGCATAGCAACCAGTTTTCGATCCATGTGATGCTTGCTAAATGTTAGAAGGGACTAGAGAGGGATTGGTGGAATCGATGTTTATTGCTAGAGCCTCGTGGGCATATATATGGGAGTACAATGACTAACTTGGAGTACAAGACAAGGTAGGGTAAGATCCTACGCTATCCTATCTTTTCTAATAATCATAATACTCAAACTAAATACTTGGGATGGTAATTATATCACACAAATCTATGGATCGACTGCACCAAAAGCTCTGTCATACGCATATATAGGACTACATTTGAGCGCATGCCCTGCAAAGTACTATGAGCAACTCGATAAGACACCGATGTTCTTACATAACCTTAAATTTCAAAAACAGAATGCAAGATATCAGAGGTTGGCACTGTCTGGCGTCGTGGTGGCGTCGACGGCAAAGAGGCCCGGCAAGGTCAAAGTGTCGATCCCTCATGAAGATGGGATAGCTGAATATAGCGATGGCGAATTTTAGAGCATGCGCACACGGTGCATGCTGAGCGTCGCTTAGATCGGTTGGTCCTGTCGGCTCGCCGTTGGACGGCTTGGTGAGGCTATCGGATTAGATGGTGTGTGTTGATACGAGGGGCACTTCATCAAGCTTATAGGTGTAGTGACTGAGGACGTCAAGAAGGTGGCTTTGGATTAATCCGTGTATTTATTCTGTGAGACTATTGAATAATATAATAAAAATGGTTGTGTGCATCCTTGGATGTAGGGGTTTCAACGTCCTTTTCGATGAAAAAAAAGTTGTATCTATGGATTGTATTACATACAGATATAATGTAAGAACTACATAAAGAAAGAAAATATCCAAATCCTTCACACATATAAATAAAAATGAGTGTGATGGACAAAGATAAGGAATGGCCAGAAGGAAGCACTAGCCTCATTAGAATTGACTAGTCTTCATTTGATCATTTAGTTCATCAGTTTCATTGGGTAGTAGGGCAGTGGGTAGCCAAACCTCTTTGGGAAACTATGAATTAAGGCTCAACCCAGAATCTAAGACTTGGTCAAAAAATGAATACGTGAATAGCTAATGTGGTCACCAAGCTCTCTTAGCCGAAGCATGACCGGCACTTATAAAGGATGCATGGTTCCCTGTTGTCTCTTGTAGCCTCTAACTATGTAGGATAGTACTAGCAGAGAAACAAAGATGAATAGCATCAGAGGGTCCCGAGCTAGAGACTGAGAGAGATCGAGAGCAATGACGATAAATGATGCCATCCGCTATGAAATATGAATTGGAGGCATATGGAAATACATCATCTAGATAAATCACATGGGTCGTCACAAAAAGAAACAGTCCTGTATTTCCGAGGAGAGAACGTAGTGGCAACGATGATGCGCCTGTGGAGGAGCCAACATAATAAGACGGCAGTATAGATCTGCCGAAAGGAGACACTGCGCAACAGCGACATGCAGATACTGCAAGAGGAACAAAGTATTTCGTTTGTAAAACCTGGGTCAATTTCTGCCTCTCTTCCTCAACCCCCTCAATCTCCTCATGAGGACCTATTGTTCATGCACATTCAGAGACCCAGGAACAAGATTTTACAGTACACGAGCAAAGCGGGAGAACGGGGACTTGGGGAGTATACCTCGGTGCAGGTCGTGCATCACTAGTCGCCGGAATCGATGTGCCACTCCTAGCAACAGCGGTGGTAGAGAGAGGAAGCATGGTGGGTGTCCCCTATGCCCGCAATCTAATCATGTACTTTTCCATCGATATCACCTACCAAATCCCGGTTTAGAGGTTGTGCCAATAACCCTAACACATCTTCATTGTTGGACATGATGTTGTGATAGAGTGGAAAACAAGGAAGACGATGGGGCGAACAGAAATGGCGCTGCCATCAATCTCACTGTGAAGAACAAAAGCATTTCCCCTGTCTTAGTTGCACAATGATTCTACTCCCTTGGAATGACTCTGAGTTGCACTTGCGTCTGAGGAAATAACTGTGAAAATAGGGTGGAGCCTGCTAACGAGAGTTTCTTATATTTTGTGGCTCCTCTGTATACTTTAATGGACGGAGCATATATGTACGATTGCCTATATATATTTATTGTATGATCATGCATTTTGCATTTTCAAGACCAGTAAATTATCTGAAATGTCACCTTTCGACGAATCGGGGCTAATTAACATGCTTACCAACCTTTCAGTAGGGTCATGCTTATAAAGCTCAGAACGCGCATGGCTGCCTCATATCCTTGCATGTAGCCTTCTTATATACACACTCTTGCCTACATAGCCCCTTTTACCATGGCTACCAAAGGCGATCAATATCAGATGTCCAAAACAGTAGTGGTAATAAGTATGCATTGGGAATGAAAGGTGTGCAGAAATACGTTTTTGGCTGAGTCTTTGCTTCCAGTTGTCTCACTTGCTGCAATATTAGTGCATTCCAACTTCAAGGTGTTTGGAAATACATCCTCCATGGAGGCGTTCCTTCCATTTGCCCAGCCTCCCGCATGTCTAGAGTATACAGGGGTAGCAGAGGGACAAAGCTGGTTGCAGACTTAGAGCGGTCCTTCACAGTGCGGGGAAGCGTGCGAGTGTTGTGTGGAAAATACCTGTGTGCAGATAGGAAGAAGGAACCATTTTGTGCAAAAGAGTTGTGGTGACCTAGACGGGACAATCATTTTCTTAGGCATGTGCATGCTAGTTAACCACTGAAATAAATTGGATTACCAAGTATAGGACTTGAACCCAGTTTCTGAACTCTTTCCCACGACAACTCCGTAGGCAACAACATCAGCATCAGCATCAACATGTACATAGAGAAAAGAGAAAATCAACAGAATTTCAGAGGCAACAACGCATAAGATCGAGCAGCTCAAAACTATAAGCAGAACCAAGCCACCGTATACCGGTGCCAAAAGCCATGCCATCTCATGTAAAAAGAAAGCTTTTACATTTTAACAATCCTCTTCTGAACAGCAGCAGTACATGGCAAACCTGGCCAAGCATATGCATGTGCTAGAGAAGGGCCTGCCACCGCTGTGGCTTTGACCACTACGAGCACAGCTGCCTGCCCATTCTTTGCCTTGCTTACTTGCCTTATACCCATCCATATTTACATCCCACTAACAAGTACGTATAACAAACGACAGCGTGCCTGAGGCAAGGGGGGTGCTGCCTTGTGCTTCACCACTCGCCCGGCCGGCTGTAGTAAACCGGAAAAGAAGAAAACCGAGAGGCGCCTTGTCCTCTATCTTGGAAAATCTCTATTTCGAATTGTCTGGTTAGCCGCGGGTTCTCTTCTGTCATAGTAGGCTCCAAAGCAGGGTATATATGAGGGGTACCAGGACCCACTGACAGGAGAGCCTCCGGCTAGCATTAGCTGCATAGTGTAGGTCAATGGGACAAGATAGTTAGTGAAAACGAGGACATGATTCTTCGGAGAAAAAAATGCTACATGAGGTAGGCATGCAAAAAACGAAAGACTGCTTGATCGACCGGAAAATATACTCTAGGCTAGGTGGGACAGTGGCATCTTAACGGAATTATCAATAGCTGGATACAAATACCGATCCATAGCTATCCAAGAAAAATACCCAGTAATAAACTACTCCACACTAGTGTAGTGTCAAAAAATATCTTACATTATGGGACGGAGGGAGTACTAAAGAAACGAACCATAAATGGCATAGTAGGTCAAACATATTTCAAAATGCACACGAGATATTACAGATGGAAAGCCAAAATCCAGAAATGAAATGTTCAATTTGACTGTTATCTTTGCTCTAGGTTATTTTGAAATAATTAAATTCATCTCAACAAACTGTGAGCTCATCTTGGAACTCAAATTACCTGGCAGCGGTATAAACGCACGGGGAATAAATCAACAGAAAGAAAGCCTTGGAAAAAAATTGATCCAACTTATCAGTTGGGCACTAAGATCAATACTGATAAGGTACCAACCAAATGAAGTGGATTTATTGTCTTACCCACAGGAGCAGATATATGACTAGAACAGGACTTGTTGTATTATTACCCACAGGAGCAGATATATGACTAGAACAGGACTTGTTGTATTATTACCCACAGGAGCAGATATATGACTAGAACAGGACTTGTTGTATTACCCACAGGAGCAGATATATGACTAGAACAACTAAAACTTGGATGAAGCGTCAAAATCCTCCTCTGAGTATGTATCAGTCAAATAGTTACCCCTTTGGACAATGTTTTACTTCCTTTGCATGTATTTTACAATGAGTCTTTTGGAAATAACAATCACTGACAATTATGGGAAAATAAAGAGGGGAAAAGAACTCACATGAATGCGGTGCAGGGGCCACAGACATTCCAGCAGAAGGACCGGTTCCTGTCCCATGCTCACTTGGAGGGTGTGCATGACTAAAAGAAACACTGGGCAAAGGCGGCTCTGGAAGAACTGGAGGGGACGGAACGGGAGGTCTACTGTGCATATTAGGATCACGTGGAGGATGACGAACAGAAGAAGGTGATAATGGATGAGGTGGTGAAGCGGCAGGATGAGTAAAACGGTGATCATTGGCTACAGGCTCAGCAGCTGGCGCCACAGGAACCCTGCTCTTTGCCCTGTTGCCATATGGACACCCAGATGGAGGTGGAGCAACATATCTGGGTGTATGTACAGGGAGAGGAGCAGGAGCCAAATGCCTGTTGCTTTCATGACCATGGTGATGGTGATGATGGCCGTGATGACCATGATGTTGCATTGGTGCTTGACTAGGTGCATCAGAACTGCCCCTGCTATGTAAAGAGCGATTAAGATAGGAGGAAAGGCTTATCTGCTTTACTTTGCCAAATACGGTGTGGTTCAGACCAAGGTTCCCTTTAGATGAATTAGTAATTGTTTGGGCCAACTGCTTCATCCTTGGTACAGATGGCTGGTGATTCCCAACAACACGAACAATGTAGGTCTCAACAATTGTTGGAGGAAGAATTGTTGATCCTTGCAAATTTCCCAATTTGAAATAAAGATTCTGCAATGCACAATATCACAATTCAATTAAGGAAGAAAAAGCAGGGCAATGTAAGCTACTACACACCAACTTTTTGCACAATAAAATTTCTGATATATATTGAAGTCTCAGGCTCCCAGCCCTATTCTTTTTTCATTGTGTCTAGTAGAGTGGGACACAAGAATGGGAGAAATGCATTCGAAGATTAGAGAATGAGATAGCTTTGTGTTAAGATGAGAAACATAGACTTGCTAGCATGTGTTTTTTAGAACACTATATGGTACCAAACTAAGCATAACAACCAGTTTCCAATCCACGTGATGCTTGCTAAATACATGGAATGATAATTATATCACACAATCCTATAAGTTCTACTGCATGAAGGATCTCTCATACTCATAGGGCTGCATTTGCACGCATGCCCTGCAAAGTAATATGTGCAAAAGACACCGATGTCTTACAGAAATCAAAAACAGAACAAGATATCACACAACTAAAAGTTTGGATGTGTGGACTGTATTACATACAGTTGTAAATGCAAGAACTACATAAAGAAACAAACAAATACCCAGATCCTTCAGACATATAAATAAATCGATGATTGTGATGGACAAAGAAGGAACAGGTCAACAGGACCAGAATGAATCACTAACCTCATTAGAATTGAGTAGTAGCCCTTTCTTCATTTGATCCTTTAATTCATCAGTTCTGTCTTGCACTTTGTAGATTGGGAAATTCAGAGTAAAATTAAAAGTTGCATGGAGTGTTTCAGGAGGAAAAGCATGTTGCGGAGGAATTATTGTTATTCCTCCAGGGAATTTAAGCACTTCAAAGGATGATGAATTCCCAAACATGGACTTGGTCAAGTGGAGTGTTGACTGCCGCACAACCAAGGACATGAAAGATGACCTAATAATGCTCAACCCCATTGATGATATAGTCGAATTCTTTGGATAAGGCACAATGCTGAAGATGACATTTGTCCAGTTCGATCCAGCTAATGGATGCAGTAAATCCACAGCCACCTGTGTTTGCATCAAGCATCAGTCAACACTTGTGGAAGAACGTATCAATAAAGTGAAATAAAAGATGTGGTGGGGCATACAATGGAGTTAGGGACGCCGACTTCCGCATAGATGTCCAATACGAGCTTGGACAGGTTTCCCCTGAGCTCGGAAACATTCTTCTGCAGCCTAAAACTTGCCACTATATCATCTGGAAAAAAAAAACAGTTTCATTAGATACATTCATACATCAATACATCTGGTACTCTTACCCAATAAAACAAAGAACAGTGATCACCGCATGTGCTTAAACTAAATTGGAACCGTGACCCTCCAATAGTGCCACCTAAAATTGGCAAGGATCCATTGGAGGTCAAAGTTCTTGCTTTAGCCCACTGGAGAGGATTCATATATCGTTTGGGAATAGATCGCACCTAAAATTCATGGACAGCAATATATTGTGTGGGAATATATCACGCCTAAAATTCATGAGCAGTAATCAACTACTGCTCAATCCTTCATCACAGCTGTTGCAACAACACGAAACAGGAAGTGACAGCAACTCCATCACTTTGGCAGCTCAAGTAGCTTTCACCACCGATAATTCTACAGCCAGATGAAAAATTAACTATGTGGACTAACAACGGTACAAAATCATGGCAAAATCAAAACCAAATACTACATGACTGGCATCGAACCGAATCGGTCAAAGCTTTTGGGGACGCCGGGACGGCAGGCATCCGTACTGACTGTAGCAAATTCACTGTGGACGTTTCTCAACCTACTCAATTCCCAAAAGCAGCGCGGATCAAGGAACCAGCCAGATGAGTCTAAAATTAGCAGGTGAGAATAACAAGTCATACTAGCAGACCACTCTCCCCGCAGCCGATGGATTCAAAAACTCCACCGACAGCCGCCGCGGTCCGGTCCGTACAGCCAGATCCAGAGGCGCGCGGGGCCGTACGGACGAAACGCAAGCCGGGCCGGCAGCCGGTAGCAGCGGAAACCGAGGCGAGATCTGGCAATGCCGGCCGATCCGGAGGGGAGATCCCGCACTGACTGACCTGTGACGGCGAAGGGATCCGACGCGCTTTCCGGCCCCCTCCCGCCGCGGCCCGCGAAGGGCGGCAGCCAGAAGAGCGCGGAGAGCAGCACGGCCGCGCCCAGCACGAGCGCCGCCACGCATTGCAGCCGCACCGCCCCTCCGCACCCGCATCGCCCGCTACCTTCGGCGCCGCCTCCGCCGGCGCCCCCGTCGGGCGGGCGCTGGCGCTGGTCCCCGGCCTCCTTCCCCATGCGCCCGGGCCGCGATCTCACGCATCCCCGCCGGCCGCCGCCGCCGCCGCCCTCGCCGAGGAGAGGAGGGACATTGCCTGCCTGCCGGGTACCTCAGTGGTTGGCTGCTGCTGCTAGGTGGTGGGGGTGGTGGTCCGGGTCCCCTGCTCCGCGGCCGCCGTCGGTGGCTTGCTTAAGGAGGGGGCGACGGGGAGGACGCGGTGCGGTGGGCGAGGAAGGTGGGAGAAAGTGAGAGGTAAACCGCAGCGAGGCGAGGTTAATCGGAGAGCACGAGCTGCTGGTGGGAGCGGCGGTTGGGAGGGGGGCGAGCGACTTTACTCGCGTCGCTGGTGGACGAGCGAACGGAACGCTACTGCTCTTCCAGCTGGTACAGTCGGAGTAGTACGCTGGGTTAGCTCAGTGGGGCGTGACTAGTGGGCGATCGGATCGGAATATGGGATTATGGTTTGCTTTGCGCCGGCGTAAGTGCGGGCTAATTTTGTGTTTTGCTCGCGCTTTTGGTGCTTTTCTTCAGTGGTGGGCTTTGTCGCCTAGGTTTTTTGGCTGGTTCCGTTTTTTGGACAAGTGTAAGCAGTGCAGCTTGTTCTAGCCGGCGAATAACGGCTTGATCACTCGCGCCATCTTGCCACCGTGCCAAAAATCCCAGTGCATCTCTCCCGCTACGGGATACTCTTCGGGCTTCGACCTCTTCTGGTGCCCGTTTCCTCCTAACGAATACGGGCCCTTTTCCTCTTGGTATGCCCCGTATGGTTTCTGGAGATCATGTGTTCCCATATGCCTCACATTCTTATTCCATAAGGGATTGATTGGCTAATCCACATTGTTTTGTTTTCAGTGCTCTCTGGCTCGGGGGCCTCGACTCCCGCCGTGTTTGTTTGGTTCTTTGTACTACCTATCTTGGTAACATGGTCAGAGGCTACAAGTAGACGCCCCGAAGGAGTGTGCCGTTTATAAGGACCGATCTTGTTTACACCAAGGAAGGTTGGTGAGTGCATTAGCTATCCATCCATTAATTCGGTGACAAAGTCTTGGAGCCTACTTCGCACTTGAGACATGATTTTCTTTCTACAAAGAGATTTGGCTACCACATGTGTGCTCTGCTCCATTGTCCGGGCTTTCCCTAGCCTTTACATTCAACATTAATTTGTCGAGCTGGTGGGAGAGGGTGCATTCATAGCTTGTACGAAGCGACAGAGACATGCTCAATGTTATAGCCACGTATACTGTCTGGAATTTGTGGAAGCGGCAAGGTGCTCAAATCTTCTGCGACAACACCTCCGGCCGTCGCAGATGAAGATGGCCTCTGAGATTCAAATGACATGACATGCCCGTTTGCATTGACAAAATAGCCTAATGTTGTCTTTCTTCTTTGTAGCCTTTGTTTTCTTTTTGGTCCTTGCTTGGTTGCAAATCTTATGCCCGCACCAATTAACTCCAATTTGGAATCAATATACTATCTAAGAAAATAGAAACTCATAGCATCACGGTGCTCCGGTTCAATGATTTTTACGTCCAAGGAAAAAACATGTGTTGTTGCATTTTCTCAACTTCACCATACTATTGTTATGTTTGTCATCTCCAAGCCAGACGTCTTCGAGAGCCCACACTTAAAAACTACATCATGTCAAGGCATGCGAGGACCTGAGGAATCAGCTGCAGGCACAGGTGGTGGAGCAGTTCAAGGCGCCAGGCTCGAGTAGCCTCATCTCGAAGGGCGAGCCTTCTTTGGCAATAGCCCAAGACAACGAGGAGGTCAACAACATTAGCGTTGGCAAGAAAGTGAAAATCACATTAGCGAGCGTCACAGGGAGGAGGTGGATCTCGTGTGGCCGATGGAGTTGCGGTCACTTGGAGGTGTGAGGGGTGGATGAGATGTTAGGTGGCGCGTGGTTGTCGACTTAACGTGCATGCCACTGTTCTTACATCCCATGGTAGCACCGTACTACTTGGACAAGTATGAGCAATGCGGTTCGTTCCAGCCGGTGAGTAACAATTTGATTACTCGCACGATCTCCCTACCGTGCGACGAATCGCGACGTAGCTCTCTCACCGCGGGCTACTCTCGGCGGTTCTGCTTTTTCTGGTCTCCGTTCCCTCCTAACGAATACGGACCTGATGGCTCTTGCTATGTCTCGTATGATTTCTGGAGATATGATACGTCTCCAACATATCTATATTTTTGATCGTTTCATGCTATTATATTATCTGTTTTGGATGGTTATAATAGGCATTTATATGCTATTTTATATTATTTTTTGGGACTAACCTATTAACCTAGACCCTAATGCTAGTTTCTATTTTTTTGCCTGTTTTAGAGTTTCGCAGAAAAGGAATATCAAACGGAGTCCAAACGAAATGAAACTTTCGCGATGATCTATCTTGGACCAGAAGCAAACCAGGAGACTTGGAGATGAAATCGGAGACGCCACGAGCCGGCCACGAGGGTGGAGGGCGCGCCAAGGGGGGTAGGGCGCGCCCCTGCCTCATGGGCCCCTCGTGGGTCTCCTGACCTAGTTCCTTCGCCTATATATGCTCTTATACCCTGAAAACATCCGGGGGAGCCACGAAACCACTTTTCCACCGCCGCAACCTTCTGTATCCGTGAGATCCCATCTAGGGACCTTTTCCGGCGTCATACCGGAGGGGGATTCGATCACGGAGGACTTCTACATTAACACCATTGCCTCTCCGATAAAGCGTGAGTAATTTACCACAGACCTATGGGTCCGTAGCTAGTAGCTAGATGGTTTCTTCTCTCTCTTTGATTCTCAATACCATGTTCTCCTCGATGTTCTTGGAGATCTATTCGATGTAATATTCTTTTGCTGTGTGTTTGCCGAGATCCGATGAATTGTGGATTTATGATCAGATTATCTATGAATATTATTTGAGTCTTCTCTGAATTCTTATATGCATGATTTAATATCTTTGCAAGTCTCTTCGAATTATCGGTTTAGTTTGGCCTACTATATTGGTTTTTCTTGCAATGGGAGAAGTGCTTAGCTTTGGGTTCAATCTTGCGGTGTCCTTTCCCAGTGACAGTAGGGGCAGCAAGGCACGTATTGTATTGTTGTCATCGAGGATAAAAAGATGGGGTTTTCATCATATTGCTTGAGTTAATTCCTCTATATCATGTCATCTTTCTTAATGCGTTACTCTGTTCTTTATGAACTTAATACTCTAGATGCATGCTGGATAGCGGTCGATGCGTGGAGTAATAGTAGTAGATGCAGAATCGTTTCGGTCTACTTGACACGGACGTGATGCCTATGTTCACGATCATTGCCTTAGATATCGTCATAATTATGCGCTCTTCTATCAATTGCTCGGCAGTAATTTGTTCACCCACCGTAATATTTTCTATCTTGAGAGAAGCCACTAGTGAAACATATGGCCCCCGAGTCTCTTTCCATCATATTAAGTCTCTTTTACATCATACTAGTTTCCGATCTACTATTTTGCAATCTTTTACTTTCCGATCTATAAACCAAAAATACCAAAAATATTTACTTTACCGTTTATCTATCTCTATCAGATCTCACTTTTGCAAGTAACCGTGAAGGGATTGACAACCCCTTTATCGCGTTGGGTGCAAGTTGTTGATTGTTTGTGCAGGTATTCGGTGACTTGTGCATTGTCTCCTACTGGATTGATACCTTGGTTCTCAAAAGCTGAGGGAAATACTTACTCTACTTTGCTGCATCACCCTTTCCTCTTCAAGGGAAGAACCAACGCAAGCTCAAGAGGTAGCAGGAAGGATTTCTGGCGCCGTTGTTGGGGAGATCTATGCCAAGCCAAGACATACCAAGTACCCATCATAAACTCTCATCCCTCGCATTACATTATTCGCCATTCGCCTCTCGTTTTCCTCTCCCCCACTTCTAAAATGATTTTCGAAAAGATTTGCCTCTTCTTTGCCTTTCTTCTGTTCGTCTTCTTTCTGGTTGCTCGTTTGCAGGATTGGTTTGTTGCCATAATGTCTGAA
>NC_057802.1:574377380-574406271 GCF_018294505.1 Triticum aestivum
CTAATCCTCATGAAGAACCTACTATTTTGCACACTAAAAAGTTCCGCATTGGTAGTGGCAATATTATTGGAAAAGGGGTTATTCAAAATTTCTTTACTTGTGCTGATGCTTTACCCACTATGGGTGGTTCTATTCTCCATAAAACTAGTAGTCTTGCGGATGCTATATCTTTGCTCGTAGTTGAACTTGAAAGACAATTTATTCACATGCATCCTTCCATACAAAGGATTTTTCTAGAATTTTCTAATATTGAGCATTCTTCTGTTAAGCGCGCAGCTACCATCTTTCTAGCACACGAGTTTGCTCGTAGTTGAACTTGAAAGACAATTTATTCACATGCATCCGTACAAATGATTTTTCTAGAATTTTCTAATATTGAGCATTCTTCTGTTAAGCGTGCAGCTACTATCTTCTAGCACATGAGTTCAGATTTATAATAAAAGAGGCTAATGAAATTTTTGCGCATTATAGGGTAGACGTTGGTCGTCCTCCCATAGAAGCAGTTCTCTTTAACCAAGAAGACAGAATGTTTTATGATCCTTAGATCATGTTGCTTATAATGAAAATTTAAGAAAGAGGGTTCCTACCGATGTTTTAGTTGACAGGATTTCTGAGCGTAACGATGATTTTGCTATCCAAAACAACGGGTTGGGTTTTTCTCTTGAACAAAAGCTCATGACTTTTTGCCAAAAGAATGCTTATAATGATGAGTTGGTTGTACAATATGAAGGGCCAAAGGAGGAACCAATTCCTCCCGAGCTTGATCTTGGGGATTTTTGTCCCATTAAATTTAGCCCTTTTGATTACTTTTGCTTGCCACAAAGAAAACTTGCCGCTGAACGTAGAGAGTATGAGATGAGTTTTCGAGATTTTCATTACATTATTATGGCAATACCTAGATCTATTCGTGTTTTTATGCCTAGCTAAGGGCGTTAAACAATAGCGCTTGTTGGGAGGCAACCCAATTTTATTTTTGTTCCTTGCTTTTTGTTCCTGTTTTGCTTTGAATAAATCATCTAGCCTCTGGTTAGATGTGGTTTTGTGTTTTAATTAGTGTTTGTGCCAAGTAATACCTTTAGGATGGCCTACGGTGATAGTTAATTTGATCTTGCTGAAAAACAGAAACTTTTGCACGCACGAAAATAATTTTCATAAATCACAGGAACGTGCTTTTCAGTTGATTCTTTTCGCAGAAGATTAATAAACAAATTTCTTAGGACGTCCTAATTTCTCAGGATTGTTGGAGTTACAGAAGTATTCGAGGGTTACAGATTACTACAGACTGTTCTGTTTTTGACAGATTCTGTTTTTCGCGTGTTGTTTGCTTATTTTGATGAATCTATGGGTAGTTGTTGGAAATATGCCCTAGAGGCAATAATAAATGGTTATTATTATATTTCTTTGTTCATGGTAATTGTCTATTGTTCATGCTATAATTGTATTGTCCGGAAATCGTAATACATGTGTGAATACATAGACCACAACGTGTCCCTAGTAAGCCTCTAGTTGACTAGCTCGTTGATCAACAGATAGTCATGGTTTCCTGACTATGGACATTGGATGTCGTTGATAACGAGATCACATCATTAGGAGAATGATATGATGGACAAGACCCAATCCTAAGCATAGCATAAAAGATCGTGTAGTTTCGTTTGCTAGAGCTTTTCCAATGTCAAGCATCTTTTCCTTAGACCATGAGATCGTGCAACTCCCGGATACCGTAGGAGTGCTTTGGGTGTGCCAAACGTCACAACGTAACTGGGTGACTATAAAGGTGCACTACGGGTATCTCCGAAAGTGTCTGTTGGGTTGGCACGGATCGAGACTGGGATTTGTCACTCCGTGTGACGGAGAGGTATCTCTGGGCCCACTCGGTAATGCATCATCATAATGAGCTCTATGTGACTAAGGCGTTAGTCACGGGATCATGCATTGCGGTACGAGTAAAGAGACTTGCCGGTAACGAGATTGAACAAGGTATTGGGATACCGACGATCGAATCACGGGCAAGTAACATACCGATGGACAAAGGGAATTGTATACGGGATTGATTGAATCCTCGACATCGTGGTTCATCTGATGAGATCATCGTGGAACATGTGGGAGCCAACATGGGTATCCAGATCCCGCTGTTGGTTATTGACCGGAGAGGCGTCTCGGTCATATCTGCATGTCTCCCGAACCCGTAGGGTCTACACACTTAAGGTTCGGTGACGCTAGGGTTGTAGAGATATGTGTATGCGGAAACCCGAAAGTTGTTCGGAGTCCCGGATGAGATCCCGGACGTCACGAGGAGTTCCGGAATGGTCCGGAGGTGAAGAATTATATATAGGAAGTCAAGTTTCGGCCACCGGGAAAGTTTCGGGGGTTACCGGTATTGTACCAGGACCACCGGAAGGGTCCCGGGGGTCCACCGGGTGGGGCCACCTATCCCGGAGGGCCCCGTGGGCTGAAGTGGGAAGGGAACCAGCCCCTAGTGGGCTGGGCGCCCCCCATGGGCCTTCCCCCTGCGCCTAGGGTTGGAAACCCTAGGGCAAGGGGGCGCCCCACTTGCCTTGGGGGGCAAGGCACCCCCCTGGCCGCCGCCCCCCCCCACCAGATGGGGTTTTGGCCGGCCCCCCCTCCCAGGGGGCCTATATAAAGGGGGGAGGGAGGGCAGCAAAATCTCAGCCTTGGGCGCCCCCTCCTCCACTGCTACACCTCTCTCTCTCTCTCGTAGAAGCTCGGCGAAGCCCTGCCGGCATCCCGCTGCATCCACCACCATGCCGTCGTGCTGCTGGATCTCCATCAACCTCTCCTTCCCCCTTGCTGGATCAAGAAGGAGGAGACGTCGCTGCACCGTACGTGTGTTGAACGCGGAGGTGCCGTCCGTTCGGCACTCGGTCATCGGTGATTTGAATCACGGCGAGTACGACTCTGTCATCCACGTTCATTGGAACGCTTCCGCTCGCGATCTACAAGGGTATGTAGATGCACTCATTTCCCCTCGTTGCTAGTATAGTCTATAGATGCATCTTGGTGAGCGTAGGAAAATTTTGAAATTATGCTACGATTCCCAACAGTGGTATCAGAGCCAGGCCTATGCGTAGTTACTATGCACGAGTAGAACACAAAGAAGTTGTGGGCGTTGATGTTGCCAATTCTTCTTGCCGCTACTAGTCGTTTCTTGTTTCGACGGCATTGTAGGATGAAGCGGCCCGGACCGACCTTACACGTACGCTTACGTGAGACAGGTTCCACCGACTGACATGCACTATATGCATAAGGTGGCTAGCGGGTGTCTGTCTCTCCTACTTTAGTCGGAACGGATTCGATGAAAAGGGTCCTTATGAAGGGTAAATAGAAATTGGCAAATCACGTTGTGGTCATACGTAGGTAAGAAACGTTCTTGCTAGAAACCTACAAACCACGTAAAAACTTGCAACAACAATTAGAGGACGTCTAACTTGTTTTTGCAGTATGTGTTATGTGATGTGATATGGCCAGAAGATGTGATGAATGATATATGTGATGTATGAGATTCATCATATTCTTGTAATAGGAATCACGACTTGCATGTCGATGAGTATGACAACCGGCAGGAGCCATAGGAGTTGTCTTTATTATTTTGTATGACCTGCGTGTCATTAATAACGCCATGTAAATTACTTTACTTTGTTGCTAAACGCGTTAGCCATAGAAGTAGAAGTAATCGTTGGCGTGAGGACTTCATGAAGACACAATGATGGAGATCATGGTGTCATGCCGGTGACGAAGATGATCATGGTGCCCCGAAGATGGAGATCAAAGGAGCATAATGATATTGGCCATATCATGTCACTATTTGATTGCATGTGATGTTTATCATGTTTTTGCATCTTATTTGCTTAGAACGACGGTAGTAAGTAAGATGATCCCTTATGATAATTTCAAGAAAAGTGTTCACCCTAACTGTGCACCGTTGCGAAGGTTCGTTGTTTCGAAGCACCACGTGATGATCGGGTGTGATAGATTCTAACGTTCGCATACAACGGGTGTTGACGAGCCTAGCATGTACAGACATGGCCTCGGAACACACGCAATACACTTAGGTTGACTTGACGAGCCTAGCATGTACAGACATGGCCTCGGAACACGGAGGCCCGAAAGGTCGAGCATGAGTCGTATAGAAGATACGATCAACATGGAGATGTTCACCGATCTTGACTAGTCCGTCTCACGTGATGATCGGACACGGCCTAGTTAACTCGGATCATGTTTCACTTAGATGACTAGAGGGATGTCTATCTGAGTGGGAGTTCATTGAGTAATTTGATTAGATGAACTTAATTATCATGAACTTAGTCTAAAATGTTTACACTATGTCTTGTAGATCAAATGGCCAGCGTTGTCCTCAATTTCAACGCGTTCCTAGAGAAAACCAAGCTGAAAGATGATGGCAGCAACTATACGGACTGGGTCCGGAACCTGAGGATCATCCTCATAGTAGCCAAGAAAGATTATGTCTTAGAAGCACCGCTAGGTGAAGCACCAATCCCTGAGAACCAAGACGTTATGAACGCTTGGCAATCACGTGCTGATGATTACTCCCTCGTTCAGTGCGGCATGCTTTACAGCTTAGAACCGGGTGTCCAAAAGCGTTTTGAGAAACATGGAGCATATGAGATGTTCGAGGAGCTGAAATTGGTTTTCCAAGCTCATGCCCGGGTCGAGAGATATGAAGTCTCCGACAAGTTCTTCAGCTGTAAAATGGAGGAGAATAGTTCTGTTAGTGAGCACATACTCAGAATGTCTGGGTTGCACAACCGCTTGACTCAGCTGGGAGTTAATCTTCTGGATGACGCGGTCATTGACAGAATCCTTCAGTCGCTTCCACCAAGCTTCAAGAGCTTTGTGATGAACTACAATATGCAGGGGATGGAAAAGACCATTCCCGAGGTATATTCAGTGCTGAAATCAGCGGAGGTGGAGATCAGAAAAGAACATCAAGTGTTGATGGTGAATAAAACCACTAAGTTCAAGAAGCGCAAGGGTAAGAAGAACTTCAAGAAGGACGGCAAGGGAGTTGCCGCGCCCGGTAAGCCAGTTGCCGGGAAGAAGTCAAAGAATGGACCCAAGCCTGAAACTGAGTGCTTTTATTGCAAGGGAAGTGGTCACTGGAAGCGGAACTGCCCCAAGTACTTAGCGGACAAGAAGGCCGACAACACCAAAGGTATATGTGATATACATGTAATTGATGTGTACCTTACCAGTACTCGTATTAGCTCCTGGGTATTTGATACCGGTGCGGTTGCTCATATTTGTAACTCAAAACAGGAACTACGGAATAAACGGAGACTGGCGAAGGACGAGGTGACGATGCGCGTCGGGAATGGTTCCAAGGTCGATGTGATCGCCGTCGGCACGCTACCTCTGCATCTACCCACGGGATTAGTTTTAAACCTCAATAATTGTTATTTAGTGCCAGCTTTGAGCATGAACATTGTATCTGGATCTCGTTTAATTCGAGATGGCTACTCATTTAAATCCGAGAATAATGGTTGTTCTATTTATTTGAGAGATATGTTTTATGGTCATGCCCCGCTGGTCAATGGTTTATTTTTGATGAATCTCGAACGTGATGATACACATATTCATAGTGTGAATACCAAAAGATGTAAAGTTGATAACGATAGTCCCACATACTTGTGGCACTGCCGCCTTGGTCACATTGGTGTCAAGCGCATGAAGAAGCTCCATGCAGATGGACTTTTGGAGTCTCTTGATTATGAATCATTTGACACGTGCGAACCATGCCTCATGGGCAAGATGACCAAGACTCCGTTCCGGAACAATGGAGCGAGCAACCAACTTATTGGAAATCATACATACCGATGTGTGCGGTCCAATGAGTGTTGAGGCTCGCGGAGGATATCGTTATGTTCTCACTCTTACTGATGACTTAAGTAGATATGGGTATGTCTACCTAATGAAACACAAGTCTGAAACCTTTGAAAAGTTCAAGGAATTTCAGAGTGAGGTTGAGAATCAACGTGACAGGAAAATAAAATTCTTACGATCAGATCGTGGTGGAGAATATTTAAGTCACGAGTTTGGTACACACTTAAGGAAATGTGGAATAGTTTCACAACTCACGCCGCCTGGAACACCTCAGAGAAACGGTGTGTCCGAACGTCGTAATCGCACTCTATTGGATATGGTGCGATCTATGATGTCTCTTACCGATTTACCGCTCTCATTTTGGGGCTATGCTTTAGAGAGTGCCGCATTCACTTTAAATAGGGCTCCGTCGAAATCCGTTGAGACAACACCATATGAATTATGGTTTGGGAAGAAACCTAAGCTGTCGTTTCTAAAAGTTTGGGGATGCGATGCTTATGTCAAGAAACTTCAACCTGAAAAGCTTGAACCCAAGTCGGAGAAATGCGTCTTCATAGGATACCCTAAGGAAACTATTGGGTACACCTTCTACCTCAGATCCGAAGGCAAGATCTTCGTTGCCAAGAACGGGTCCTTTCTAGAGAAGGAGTTTCTCTCGAAAGAATTGAGTGGGAGGAAAGTGGAACTTGATGAGGTGATAGTCACCCCTTCCGAACCGGAAAGTAGCGCAGCGCGGGAAGATGTTCCTGTGGTGCCTGCACCGACTGGGGAGGAAGTTAATGATGATGATCATGAAGCTTTGGATCAAGTTACTACTGAACTTCGTAGGTCCACAAGGACACGTTTCGCACCAGAGTGGTACGGCAACCCTGTCCTAGAAATCATGTTGTTAGACAACGGTGAACCTTCGAACTATGAAGAAGCGATGGCGGGCCCGGATTCCAACAAATGGCTAGAAGCCATGAAATCCGAGATAGGATCCATGTATGAAAACGAAGTATGGACTTTGACTGACTTGCCCGATGATTGGCGAGCCATAGAAAACAAATGGATCTTTAAGAAGAAGACGGACGCGGATGGTAATGTGACCATCTATAAGGCTCGACTTGTCGCTAAGGGTTATCGACAAGTTCAAGGGGTTGACTACGATGAGACTTTCTCACCCGTAGCGAAGCTGAAGTCCGTCCGAATCATGTTAGCAATTGCCGCATACTATGATTATGAGATATGGCAGATGGACGTCAAAACGGCATTCCTTAATGGCTTCCTTAAGGAAGAGTTGTATATGATGCAGCCGGAAGGTTTTGTCGATCCTAAGAATGCTAACAAAGTATGCAAGCTCCAGCGCTCAATCTATGGGTTGGTGCAAGCATCTCGGAGTTGGAACATCCGCTTTGATGAGATGATCAAAGCGTTTGGGTTTACACAGACTTATGGAGAAGCCTGTGTTTACAAGAAAGTGAGTGGGAGCTCTGTAGCATTTCTCATATTATATGTGGATGACATACTATTGATGGGAAATGATATAGAATTCTTGGAAAGTATAAAGGCCTATTTGAATAAGTGTTTTCCAATGAAGGACCTTGGAGAAGCTGCTTATATATTAGGCATCAAGATCTATAGAGATAGATCAAGACGCCTCATTGGTCTTTCACAGAGTACATACCTTGACAAGATATTGAAGAAGTTCAATATGGATCAGTCCAAGAAGGGGTTCTTGCCTGTATTGCAAGGTGTGCAATTGAGCACGGCTCAATGCCCGACCACGGCAGAAGATATAGAAAAGATGAGTGTCATCCCCTATGCCTCGGCCATAGGGTCTATTATGTATGCCATGCTGTGTACCAGACCTGATGTAAACCTTGCCGTAAGTTTGGTAGGAAGGTACCAAAGTAATCCCGGCATGGAACACTGGACAGCGGTCAAGAATATCCTGAAGTACCTGAAAAGGACTAAGGATATGTTTCTCGTTTATGGAGGTGACGAAGAGCTCGTCGTAAAGGGTTACGTCGACGCTAGCTTCGACACAGATCTGGATGACTCAAAGTCACAAACCGGATACATGTATATTTTGAATGGAGGAGCAGTAAGCTGGTGCAGTTGCAAGCAAAGCATCGTGGCGGGATCTACATGTGAAGCGGAGTACATGGCAGCCTCGGAGGCAGCACAGGAAGCAGTCTGGATGAAGGAGTTCATTACCGACCTAGGGGTGATTCCCAATGCGTCGGGCCCGATGACTTTCTTCTGTGACAACACTGGAGCTATTGCACTTGCGAAGGATCCCAGGTTTCACAGGAAGACCAGGCATATCAAGCGTCGCTTCAACTCCATTCGTGAAAGTGTTCAAAATGGAGACATAGATATTTGTAAAGTACATACGGACCTGAATGTAGCAGATCCGTTGACTAAACCTCTCCCTAGGGCAAAACATGATCAACACCAGGACGCAATGGGTGTTCGATTCATCACAATGTAACTAGATTATTGACTCTAGTGCAAGTGGGAGACTGTTGGAAATATGCCCTAGAGGCAATAATAAATGGTTATTATTATATTTCTTTGTTCATGGTAATTGTCTATTGTTCATGCTATAATTGTATTGTCCGGAAATCGTAATACATGTGTGAATACATAGACCACAACGTGTCCCTAGTAAGCCTCTAGTTGACTAGCTCGTTGATCAACAGATAGTCATGGTTTCCTGACTATGGACATTGGATGTCGTTGATAACGGGATCACATCATTAGGAGAATGATATGATGGACAAGACCCAATCCTAAGCATAGCATAAAAGATCGTGTAGTTTCGTTTGCTAGAGCTTTTCCAATGTCAAGCATCTTTTCCTTAGACATTGAGATCGTGCAACTCCCGGATACCGTAGGAGTGCTTTGGGTGTGCCAAATGTCACAACGTAACTGGGTGACTATAAAGGTGCACTACGGGTATCTCCGAAAGTGTCTGTTGGGTTGGCACGGATCGAGACTGGGATTTGTTACTCCGTGTGACGGAGAGGTATCTCTGGGCCCACTCGGTAATGCATCATCATAATGAGCTCTATGTGACTAAGGCGTTAGTCACGGGATCATGCATTGCGGTACGAGTAAAGAGACTTGCCGGTAACGAGATTGAACAAGGTATTGGGATACCGACGATCGAATCACGGGCAAGTAACATACCGATGGACAAAGGGAATTGTATACGGGATTGATTGAATCCTCGACATCGTGGTTCATCCGATGAGATCATCGTGGAACATGTGGGAGCCAACATGGGTATCCAGATCCCGCTGTTGGTTATTGACCGGAGAGGCGTCTCGGTCATGCCTGCATGTCTCCCGAACCCGTAGGGTCTACACACTTAAGGTTCGGTGACGCTAGGGTTGTAGAGATATGTGTATGCGGAAACCCGAAAGTTGTTCGGAGTCCCGGATGAGATCCCGGACTTCACAAGGAGTTCCGGAATGGTCCGGAGGTGAAGAATTATATATAGGAAGTCAAGTTTCGGCCACCGGGAAAGTTTCGGGGGTTACCGGTATTGTACCGGGACCACCGGAAGGGTCCCGGGGGTCCACCGGGTGGGGCCACCTATCCCGGAGGGCCCCGTGGGCTGAAGTGGGAAGGGAACCAGCCCCTAGTGGGCTGGGCTCCCCCCATGGGCCTTCCCCCTGCGCCTAGGGTTGGAAACCCTAGGGCAAGGGGGCGCCCCACTTGCCTTGGGGGGCAAGGCACCCCCCTGGCCGCCGCCCCCCCACCAGATGGGGTTTTGGCCGGCGCCCCCCTCCCAGGGGCCCTATATAAAGGGGGGGGGAGGGAGGACAGCAAAATCTCAGCCTTGGGCGCCTCCCTCCTCCCCTGCTACACCTCTCTCTCTCTCGTAGAAGCTCGGCGAAGCCCTGCCGGCATCCCGCTGCATCCACCACCACGCCGTCGTGCTGCTGGATCTCCATCAACCTCTCCTTCCCCCTTGCTGGATCAAGAAGGAGGAGACGTCGCTGCACCGTACGTGTGTTGAACGCAGAGGTGCCGTCCGTTCGGCACTCGGTCATCGGTGATTTGAATCACGGCGAGTACGACTCCGTCATCCACGTTCATTGGAACGCTTCCGCTCGCGATCTACAAGGGTATGTAGATGCACTCCTTTCCCCTCGTTGCTAGTATACTCCATAGATGCATCTTGGTGAGACACTTCATCATTGTCATATTGCTTTGCATGATCATGTAGTTGACATCGTATTTGTGGCAAAGCCACCTTTCATAATTCTTTCATACATGTTAGTCTTGATTCATTGCACATCCCGGTACACCGCCGGAGGCATTCACATAGAGTCATATTTTGTTCTAAGCATTCAGTTGTAATTTTTCGAGTTGTAAGTAAATAGAAGTTTGATGATCATCATTATTAGAGCATTGTCCCATGTGAGGAAATAAATAAAAAAGAGAGAAAAGAAAAAAGAGAGGCCAAAGAAGCCAAGAAAAAAAGAGAGAGAAAAGAAAAAAAGAAAAAATGAGAGAAAAAGAGAGAAGGGGCAATGTTACTATCCGTTTTCCACACTTGTGCTTCAAAGTAGCACCATGATCTTCATGATAGAGAGTCTCTTATTTTGTCACTTTCATATACTAGTGGGAATTTTTCATTATGGAACTTGGCTTGTATATTCCAACAATGGACTTCCTCAAATGCCCTAGGTCTTCATGAGCAAGCAAGTTAGATGCACACCCACTTAGTTTCGTTTTTGAGCTTTCATACACTTATAGCTCTACTGCATCCGTTGCATGGCATTCCCTACTCACTCACATTGATATCTATTGATGGGCATATCCATAGCCCATTGATAGGCCTAGTTGATGTGAGACTATCTCCCTCTTTTTGTCTTCTCCGCAACCACCATTCTATTCCACCTATAGTGCTATGACCATGGCTCACGCTCATGTATTGCGTGAAAGTTGAAAAGTTTGAGAATACTAAAGTATGAAACAATTGCTTGGCTGAAACAGGGGTTGTGCATGATTTGAATATTCTTGTGTGACGAAGATGGAGCATAGGCATACTATATGATTTTGTTGGGATAAGCTTTCTTTGGCCATGTTATTTTGAGAAGACATAATTGCCTTGTTAGTATGCTTGAAGTATTATTGTTTTTATGTCAATATTAAACTTTTGTTTTGAATCTTTCGGATCTAAACATTCATGACACAATAAAGAGAATTACATGGATAAATATGTTAGGTAGCATTCCACATCAAAAATTCTGTTTTTATCATTTACCTACTCGAGGACGAGCAGGAATTAGGCTTGGGGATGCTTGATACGTCTCCAACGTATCTATAATTTTTGGTTGTTCCTTGCTATTATATTATCTGTTTTGGATGTTTACTAGGCATTTATATGCTATTTTATATTATTTTTGGGACTAACCTGTTAACCTAGAGCCAGTGCCAGTTTTTGTTTTTTTTTTCCTATTTTAGAGTATCGCAGAAAAGGAATACCAAAGGGAGTCCAAACGGAATGAAACTTTCGCGATGATCTTTCTTGGACCAGAAGCAAACCAGGAGACTTGGAGATGAAGTAGGAGACACAACGAGGTGGCCATGAGGGTGGAGGGTGCACCCCTGCCTCCTGGGCCCTTCGTGGGTCTCCTGACCTAGTTCCTTCGCCTATATATACTCTTATACCCTGAAAACATCCGGGGGAGCCACGAAACCACTTTTCCACCGCCGCAACTTTCTGTACCCGTGAGATCCTATCTAGGGACCTTTTCTGGCGTCCTGTCGGAGGGGGATTCGATCACGGAGGGCTTCTACATCAACACCATTGCCTCTCCGATGAAGCGTGAGTTGTTTACCACAGACATGCGGGTCCATAGCTAGTAGCTAGATGGTTTCTTCTCTCTCTTTGATTCTCAATACCATGTTCTCCTCGATGTTCTTGGAGATCTATTCGATGTAATACTCTTTTGCCGAGATCCGATGAATTGTGGATTTACGACCAGATTATCTATGAATATTATTTGAGTGTTCTGTGAATTCTTATATGCATGATTTGATATCTTTGCAAGTCTCTTCGAATTATCGGTTTAGTTTGGCTTACTAGATTGGTTTTTCTTGCAATGGGAGAAGTGCTTAGCTTTGGGTTCAATCTTGCGGTGTCCTTTCCCAGTGACAGTGGGGGCAGCAAGGCACATATTGTATTGTTGCCATCGAAGATAAAAAGATGGGGTTTTCATCATATTGCTTGAGTTAATTCCTTTACATCATGTCATCTTTCTTAATGCGTTACTCCGTTCTTTATGAACTTAATACTCTAGATGCATGCTGGATAGCGGTCGATGTGTGGAGTAATAGTAGTAGATGCAGAATCGTTTCGGTCTACTTGACACGGACGTGATGCCTATGTTCATGATCATTGCCTTAGATATCGTCATAATTATGCTATCTTCTATCAATTGCTCGGCAGTAATTTGTTCACCCCCCGTAATATTTGCTATCTTGAGAGAAGCCACTAGTGAAACCTATGGCCCCCGGGTCTCTTTTCCATCATATTAAGTCTCTTTTACATCATACTAGTTTCCGATCTACTATTTTGCAATCTTTTACTTTCCGATCTACTATTTTGCAATCTTTTACTTTCCGATCTATAAACCAAAAATACCAAAAATATTTACTTTACCGTTTATCTATCTCTATCAGATCTCACTTTTGGAAGTAACCGTGAAGGGATTGACAACCCCTTTATCGCGTTGGGTGCAAGTTGTTGATTGTTTGTGCAGGTATTCGGTGACTTGTGTGTTGTCTCCTACTGGATTGATACCTTGGTTCTCAAAAGCTGAGGGAAATACTTACTCTACTTTGCTGCATCACCCTTTCCTCTTCAAGGGAAAAACCAACGCAAGCTCAAGAGGTAGCAAGATCATGGGTTCCCACATGCCTCCCATTCTTATTCCGAAACAAATTGACTGACTCAACCCTATTGTTTTGTCTTCGGTGCTCTCTGGCTCGGGAGCCTCGACTCCCGCCGTGTTTTTTTGGTTGTTTGTACTATCTTGGTAACATAGTCAAAGGCTACAAATAGATGCCCCGGAGGAGTGTGCCCTTTATAGGGGCCGATCTTGCTTACACCGAGGAAGGTTGGTAAGTGCATTAGCTATCCATCCATTAATTCCGTGAACATGTTTTGGAGCCTACTTCGCACTCGAGACATCATTTTCATACTACAAAGAGATTTAGCTACACGTGCGTGCTCTGCTCCATTGTCCGGGCTTTCCCTAGCCTTTACACTCAACACTATTTTGCCGAGCTGGTGGGAGAGAGTGCGTTCGCAGCCTGTACGAAACGGCAGAGACATGCTCAATGTTATAGCCTCATATATTGTCTGAAATTTGTGGACGCGGCAAGATGCTCAAATCTTCTGCGATAACACCTCTAGCCCTCGCAGTTGAAGATGGCCTCCAAGATTGAAATGACATGACTTGACCGTTTGCATTGATAAAATAGCCTAATGTTGTCTTTCTTCTTTGTAGCCTTTGTTTTCTTTTTCGGTCCTTGCTTGGTTGCCAATCTTATGCCCGTGCCAATTAACTCCAATTTGAAATCAATATACTACGTAAGAAAAAAGAAACTCCCAGGATCACGGTGCTCTAGTTCAATGATTTTTGTGTCCAAGGAAAACACATGTGTTGTTGCATTTTCTCAACTTCCCCACACTATTGTTATGTTTGCCATCTCCAAGCCAGACGTCTTCAAGAGCCCACACTTAGAAACCTACGTCATGTCAAGGCATGCGAGGACCTGAGCAATCAGCTGGAGGCACAGGTGGTGGAGCAGTTCAAGGCGCCAGGCTCGAGTAGCCTCATCTCGAAGGGCGAGCCTTCTTTGGCAATAGCCCAGACAACGAGGAGGTCAACCACATTAGCGTTGGCAAGAACTATTACATGCTCATGATGATGTAGGCCTCACTATCGAGATCCATACGCCCCCATTAGTCCCCAAAATAATCGAACCGCGACCAAAGGGGTCTTTAGTCGCTGTTCGGGAGGAGTCCCGCGACCAACTATCTGGGCCCAGCGCGCTCGGTCGACAGCTGGCGGACGGGAGGGGCTTTAGTCCCGGTTGGCCTGGCCAACCGGGACTAAAGGTCCTCAGGCTGGCCCGAAGGTCTTTAGTCGCAGTTGGCCAGACCAACCGGGACTAAAGGTTAGTCCTTTAGTCACGGTTGGCCTGACCAACCGGTACTAAAGGGCCCATCAAACTCTACCCCCCCTGGACCGCCTTTTCAGTTTTAGAAAAACCAAAAGAAAATGATGGAAATGTCAAAAAAATAAAATAAAATAAGTTTCTCATGTGATATGTGGTCTAGTTGTTGGGAAAATTAACAAATATGAATTTCGACTTTATTTGCAAAATCTCTCTGGAATTTCTTAAAATGGGCATAACTTTTGCATACGAACTCGGATGAAAAAGTTTTTTATATGAAAAATCATCTACTCGAAAAGTTACATCCGAATTTAACACCGTTAAACATTTTCAAAATCCTCAAAAACCTAACAGAAAAAAAGATACGGGGCTTTTAAGATCTGGAGAGGCAAAAAAATTCAAAATTTTCAAATTGTGGTCAAACTATGGTCAAACAATGGTCAAACTAATTATTCTAGAATATTAGTGTTACTAATTAATTATTTCAGTTTTTTTTTAAATTTTGGTCAAATCTGGTCAAACTGTGGTCAAACAGTGGTCAAACAATGGTCAAACTAATTATTCCAGAAATATTAGTGTTACTAAATAATTATTGTTTTTTAAAACAATAGTTTCAAACTCAAACAGTGAAATGTGTCACTTGATGCTCAAGCTAAATTCCTGAGGGTTAATAGAATTGACATCCTACTATTGTCAGGAAAACAACAAGTGCAGACTTGGAAACGAGGGAGAATAGAACCCGGAAGTTAAGCGTGCTCAGGCTGGAGTAGTGAGAGGATGGGTGACTGTCCGGGAAGTTAGATGATTTGGAATGATGAGGGGTGATTAGAGATTAGAGGATAAATTGAGCAGTGATGAGGGGTGGTGATTAGAGATTAGAGGTTAAAATAATTCAGAAATTTGAAAATAAAAAAAATTAAAAAAATTCGCAAAAAAACCAGGTTTAGGGGGGCTAAAACCCTAAACCTGCGGAGGAGGCCTTTAATCTCGGTTAGCCACTAGAACCGGGACTAAAGGTCCTCCGCCCCGACGGACCCCTGGCGCCCATGTGGACGGGCCTTTAGTCGCGGTTCGTAAGAGGCGCGACTAAAGGGGGGGTCTTTAGTCGCGCATATTTAGTCCCGGTTGCACAGCCGGGACTAAAGACCTTTGCGAACCGGGACTAAAGGCCCATTTTCTACCAGTGGGTAAGGATGATGCTGGTCTCCGGCCTCCTTCCTCGTGTGCTCGGGTAGGGAGAGAGGACGGACACAATGTGACGCGGTGCGGTGGGCGAGGAAGGTGAGAGAAAGTGAGAGGTAAACCTCGTCAAGGTGAATCGGAGAGCACGAGCTATGCTGCTGGTGGGAGGGGGAGCGACGGTTGGGTAGGGGGCGAGCGACTTTACTCGCTTCGCTGGTGGACGAGCGAACGGTACTACTCCTCCAGCTAGTACAGTTAGCTTAGTGGGGCGTGACTAGTGGGCAAGGAGGGGGGGGGGGCGATCGGATCGGATTATCACTTGCTTTGTGTCGGCGTTAGTGTGAGCTAATTGTCTGCGCTTTTGGTGCTTTTCTTCCATGGTGGGATTTTGTCACCTGGTTCTGGTTGGTTCTGTTTTGTTTCTTCTTCCTCGTTTGTGTTTTTGGTTGCGGATGGTTTGGAGAATTTGAATTTCGGATGGGGGCAAAGGTGTAGGGGGAGTAGGAAGGAGGGTCTCGTGTGGTCAATGGATTTTATGGCTATTTGATCTGCGAGGGGTGGATGATGTTAGGTGGCGTGTGGTTGTCGACTTAATGTGCATGCCAACGTTCTTGCATTCCATGGTAGCACCACCGTATTTAGATGTAGAAGCAGTACTCCTTTGGTTTAGCGCACGAATAACCGCTTGATTTGTTCTGTGTTTTTTTAACATGTGGCCAATATAGAATTTAGAATTTAGATGAAGGGTTGACGAAGGAGGAGGCTGAGTGGCGAGGCTTTGGCCTTTCTGGCATGTACCTCCAAGGGTTGACTGGGGTTTGGACGGGTAATGTTGCTCGCCTTTATGCCATTGGCCATTTTATGAAAAAGTATCGATAATGCTACATGGAGAAGAAGGCGGTTTTGTTTAAAGAACCAAGATCCGACTCATAGTGCAGTTTTGTTTTTACAAATTCAAGTGCATCTCACCTCCTTTTCGATTTCCGCATGACACTCTTTCGCTCAGGAGTACTCTCGATAGATCTCCATCTTCTCATTTTAGTTTCTTCACTAGTTCATTAGTATCGCCCATGCCCTCCCTCTTGGAAAATACTTGCCCTTTGCCTGCTGCTAGGCCTCATATGATTTTTGAACATGATGTTTTCCCATATGCCTCTCATTCTTATTTCATAACGTATTGATCGACTCAACCTCAATGTTTTAACTCTAGTGCTCTCTTGCTCGAGCGCCTCGATCCTCACTGCATCTGTTTGGCTTCTAGTACTATCTTGGTAACTTACTTACAAGCTACAGGTAAGACACCCGAGAGAAGTGTTCCTTTTATATGGGTCGGTCCTGCTTACACCAAGGAAGGTTGGTAAGTGCATTAGCTATCCATCCATTAATTTTGTGACCAAGTCTTGGAGCCTACTCCGCACTGGAGACATTACTCTCGCTGGTGGACGAATGAACGGTACTACTCTATAGTTTGATGTGGCTTAGCTTAGTGCGGCCCGACTAGTGGGCAAATGGGTGATCGGACCGGATTATCATTTGCTTTACGCGGGTGTTAGTGCAGGCTAATTGTTTGCTCTTTTGGTGTTTTTCTTCTGCGGTGGGTTTGCCCCCTAGGTTTTTGGTTGGTCTCGTTTTGTTTCTTCTGCCTGATATGGGTTTTTAGTTGCGGATGGTTTGGAGAATTTGAATTCTAGATGGGGCAAAGGTGTAGGGGAGACTATGAAGGAGGATATCGTGTGGTCGCTGGATTTGTGGTCACTTAGAGTTGTGAGGGGGTGGATGAGATGTTAGGTGGTGTGTGAATGTCGACTTAGCATGCATGCCACTGTCTTACATTCCATGGTAGCACCACAATATTTAGACCAAGAAGCAGTATGCCTTTGGTCTGTCCTGCGAAAAACTGCTTGATTTGTCATAGGTTTTTTCTTAACGTGACACAAATCACGGAATGTAGAAATCGGGTGGAGGAGCAGCAAAGGAGGATGATTAGGGTTTGGATGGTTGACCGTTGGTGGAAAAAGTATCGACAATAGTGTAGAGAGAAGAAGATGTAGTTCTAAAAAAGAACCAAGATCCAATATAAAGGTTCATCGGAAGTGCAATACATTTTGACAAAGTGATATTCATCTCAGCCGCTTTTCAATATCCGCACGTCGCTATTTCACTTTGGAGTACTCTCGGGGGATCTCCGTCTTCTCATGTTCGCACCTTTGTGTGTGCATTAGTGTTGCCCCTACACCCCCCCTTAGCAAATACAATTTCCTTGCTTTTAGGCATGGACCATATGATTTTTGGAGATGATGTGTTTCTGTATATCTCCCATTTGTATTTCAAATCGGATTGCATCGATCTAACCCCATTGTTTATCTTCGGTGCTCTCTGGCTCGGGAGCCTTGACCCCACCGTGTTTGTTTGGCTTGTATTACGATCGTGATAACACATTTAGAGGCTACAAGTAGACCATCGAGAGGAGTGTGTCTTTTATAAGGGCCAATCATTGTTACACCAAGAAAGGTTGGTGAGTGCATTACCTATCCAGCGATTAATTTTGTGACCAAGTCTTGGAGCCTGCTTCGCACCCGAGCCTTAAATTTCCTTTCTACAAAGAGGTTTGGCTACACATGTGTGCTTTGCTCCATTCTTTGGGCTAGCCCTAGCCTTTACACTAAACACCAATTTGACGAGCTGGTGGGAGACGGTGCATTCGGGAGCCTGCATGAGAAGGCAAATACATGCTCAACATTATAGCCTCATACATCATTTGAAATTTGTGGAAGGAGCAAAATGCTGTAATCTTTGACGACATCACCTCCCGACCCTCACAGTTTCAGATGGCCTTCAAGATTGAAAATGACATGTCATGCATGTTTGCACTGACAAGATAGCCTACTGTCATCTTTCTTCTTTACAGCGTATGTTTTCTTTTTGGATCCCTGCTAAGTTGTAAATCTTATCCCTGCATTAATTAAATCCAATTTAAAAGGAGTATACCATCTAATAAAATAGAAAACGTCAACATCATGGTGCTTCAATCGAAATGGTTTCTGCATCCAAGGGGGTAAACACATGTGTTGTTGCATTTTTCTCAACTTCACCACACACTCGTAGGACATATTTCTCATCTTCAAGCAAAACGTCTTCAAAAGCCCACACTCATCAAAGTACATCATGTTCGGGGATTCCAAGATAAATGACCCTGAGCCTTTATGTCATCGGTCATTGGTGAAAAAGTGCCAAAAAAAGGTACAGAGAGAAGAACACATTTAAAAAACATCAATTATAAATGTTATTCACAGATGAAATCCAGTTTTTACAAAGTGAAATTCATCTCGCCCCTCCCCCCTCCTTTTTCAGTGTATGCATGTCGCTCTCTTCGTCAGGAGTACTCTCGGTGGATCTCCACCTTCTCATGTTCGTTCCTTTGCTTGTGCATTTGTGTTGCCCCTACCTTCACTCCTAGTTAATACGTGATTGTCGATCCCCGCTATGCCCCATATGATTTCTGGAGACGATGTGTTTTTGTATGCCTCCCTTTCTTATTTCATAACGACATGCATCGATCCAACCCCATTGTTTATCTTCATGGCTCTCTGGCTTGGGAGCCTTAACTCCCATTGTGTTTGTTTGGTTGTTGGTACTATCTAGATAACATAGTTAGAGGCTACAAGGAGACCACCAAGAGGAGTACAAGTTTTATAATGGTTGATCAACATTACACTGAGGAAGGTTGGTGAGTGTGTTAGCTATCGATCCATTAATTTTGTGGCAAGGTCTTGGAGCCTGTCGCGCACTTGAGCCTTAAATATCCTTTCTTTAAAGAGGTTTCGCTACATATGTGTGCTCTATGCCTTTGTCCAGGTTCATCCTAGCCTTTGCATTCAACATAGATTTGCGAAGCTGCTAGGAGAGGGTGCGTTCAGTGCCTGTACGAAAAGATAGGGACATGCTCAACATTATAGGCTCATACGCCTTTGGAAGGAGAAAAATGCTCGAATCTTCAGTGACATCATCTCCCGACCCTCACAGTTGCATATGGCTTTCAAGACTGAAAATGACATGTCAAGCATGCTTGAATTGACAGAAGAGCCTGCTGCCATCTTTCTTCTCTATAGCCTATGTTTTGTTTTTTTATTCCTTCTAGGTTGCAAATCTTATCCCTATGTCAAGTAACTCCAATTTGAAATCAATATACCATCTAACAAATAGAAAATCTCAACATCATGGTGCTTCACTTCAAATGGTTTATACATCGTAGGAAAAAACTGCATTTGATGTTGCATTTTCTCAACTTCGTCACACAGTTGCAGGTTATGATTCTCATCTCCAAGAAAAACATCTTCAAGAGCCCACATTCATGAACCTACATCATGCTTGTTGAGTTCTACCATAGGGTGCGTCGACTGTAAATTAAAATTTTCCTACGCGCAGAACCACCAGGAACATGCTACGGGAATGGACCACAGATCGTTACCACTAGACGCGCAGTGCCATGCAGCGGAAGAGGAGTTGGGGCAGCGCGTCAGCATGGATCGTCTCCTCCTCGTCCGATCTCCCTCGAACAGCCGGTTGTCCGGTCCCATGTACAAGTTCGCCGGAGCGGCGCAGGTGCACCGCCTCTAACGGTATCCGCGCGTGCAGGAGGAACACTGTGCGGCAGACTGCTAGGTCCGATCACACAGTCGGTGGCGAGTGGAGGTGTCTATTCGCAAAACATGCGAACCCTAGAGACAGCGCCGAAGCGATCAATCGCATGAGTGTGCTGCACCTCCACTATATATAGGCATATGTCGTTGGCTCAACTCTTGGGCCTCGCACAGATCCTAAAGCCCACAAGTCTTCTCGGCCACAATCCAAATACAGCTCGGATCACATCCGACCAGTGTCCTCGGATCCGACCTTGTAGGTTCCTTCCCTTAAGCGCGCGACCCCTTAGGTTCATGCCGGCTTGGTCGCAGTTCGGATCACCTCCGAACTGCACGGTTGGTAGCGGCCTCTAGCAAGGCGTGCCGAACACCAAGCAGACTATGAAGCAGGTTAGGCAAACCTGTACAACATGTCAAACTTCTGTTCCCTTTGCCACACGATATATGTTGTCGGGCTCAAGGCGAGATTGTCATCCTTGTTCTAGCCCGGCCTCTTTCTCGCTCTAGTGATGCCGACCACTATCCGGATTATCCCATAATCCTTGTCGCATGGCCATGCTTATCCTGGTCGGATCACACGAGGGGCCCAGAGTATATCTCACCTGATCGGAGGGGCAAATCCCATCTTGCTCGACCATGTCTCGCAACATGGGTCTAGACAAACCCGAAACCTACCTCTGTAACTACCCAGTTACGGAGTAGCATTTGGTCGGCCCAAAGCAAGTCTGTCACCATCCCGAGTACACGCGTCAGCTCAGGTCTTAGGACATAGAACGTATGTTGCACTAGAGATTCACAGATGACATATCACTGCGTCTCATAGTTGGGTCTGTCCTACTCGGACCTTATCTCAACTTGGATCCAACTACGTCAAATCCGACCAGATATAGTCCACATTATCCGGTTAGCATCCAATGCTCCATGGCTAGTTAGACCAAGCCATCGACCATGTCATATGCTAGTCTAGTCGGCGGCGCGTCCACACAGCCCTTTCGACTAGGGACCTTTTAGGACAGTCATCATACAATGCATAGTCCTACAAACAAGTCACGTACTTGCTGATACACATCATTGTTAATGTCCAAGGACTCTCTTTATAAATAAACACATAGGAAATATCATCATACATGATTGCATCTAGGGCATATCTCCAACACTACTCGGGGATGCCAAGATCGGATCGGATCATCAAAGGCTTTGTGATGGCTTTAGCGCGGGCTAATTTTTTGTGCTTTTGTTTATGCTTTTCTTAGGCGGTGGGCTTTGTCTCCTAGGTTTGGTTGGTTCCATTTTGTTTCTATCTGTCTTATCAGGGTTTTTTGTTGTGGATGGTTTGGACTTTGGAGAATTTGAATCCAGAAGGGGGCAAAGGTACATGTGAGGTGTAAGGTGAATAGGAAGGAGGATCTCATGTGGTTGACAGAGTTGTGGTCACTTGACGTGCGAGGGGAGGATGTTGTTAGGTCGTCTCTGGCTATTAACTAAGCGTGCATAGCATTGTTCTTATATTCCATTGTAGCACCACAATATTTGGAAAAAGAAGTAGCGAGTTTGGTTCTAGCATTGCCCCTTCCTCCGCCTCCGCCCGCGCCCCTGTCGGGCGGGCGTTGGTCCCCGGTCTCCTTCCCCATGCGCCCGGGCCGCAGCCTCACGCATGCCGGCTCGCCGCCGCCCTCGCCGAGGAGAGGAGGCACATTGCCTGCCTGGCAGGTGCTACCTCTTGAGCACCGCGTTGGTTTTCCCTTGAAGAGGAAAGGGTGATGCAGCAAAGTAGCGTAAGTATTTCCCTCAGTTTTTGGGAACCAAGGTATCAATCCAGTAGGAGGCCACACGCAAGTCCCTCGTACCTACACAAACAAATAAGAACCTTGCAACCAACGCAATAAAGGGGTTTTCAACCCCTTCACGGCCACTTGCAAAAGTGAGATCTGATAGAGATGATAAGATAATATTTTTGGTATTTTTATGATAAAGACTAAAAGTAAAGAAAGCAAAATAAACGGTGACAGAAATAGCTTGTTGACGGGAGATTAATATGATGGAAGATAGACCCGGGGGCCATATGTTTCACTAGTGGCTTCTCTCAAGATAGCATAAGTATTACGGTGGGTGAACAAATTACTGTCGAGCAATTGATAGAAAAGTGCATAATTATGAGAATATCTAGGCATGATCATGTATATAGGCATCACGTCCGCGACAAGTAGACCGACTCCTGCCTGCATCTACTACTATTACTCCACATATCGACCGCTATCCAGCATGCATCTAGAGTATTAAGTTCATAAGAACAGAGTAACGCATTAGGTAAGATGACATGATGTAGAGGGATAAACTCAAGCAATATGATATAAACCCCATCTTTTTATCCTCGATGGCAACAATACAATACGTGTTATTTCCCCTACTGTCACTGGGATCGAGCACCGCATGATTGAACCCAAAGCTAAGCACTTCTCCCATTGCAAGAAAGATCAATCTAGTAGGCCAAACCAAACTGATAATTCGAAGAGACTTGCAAAGATAACCAATCATACATAAAAGAATCTAGAGAAGATTCAAATATTGTTCATAGATAATCTTGATCATAAACACATAATTCATCGGATCTCGACAAACACACCACAAAAAGAGTTACATCAAATAGATCTCCAAGAAGATCGAGGAGAACTTTGTATTGAGATCCAAAGAGAGAGAAGAAGCCATCTAGCTAATAACTATGGACCCGAAGGTCTGTGGTAAACTACGCACGCATCGTCGAAGAGGCTATGGTGTTGATGTAGAAGCCCTCCGTGATCGATGCCCCCTCCGGCAGAGCACCGGAAAAGGCCCCAAGATGGGATCTCATAGGTACAGAAGGTTGCGGCGGTGGAATTAGGTTTTCGTGGTGCTCCTCGATGGTTTCGGGGTACGTAGGTATATATAGGAGGAAGGAGTCACTACTAGGAAAAGGCCTACTAGTGGCGCACCAGTTTTGCTTACTAATGACGCACTACTGGTGTGCCACTAGTACCATGCCACTAGTATTAAATACTAATGGCGCACCACTGGTGCGCCATTAGTATCTGGTATACTAATGGCGCACCACAGGTGCGCCATTAGTATAGCCCACGGTGCGCCATTAGTATCTCGTATACTAATGGCGCACCACATAGAAGTGCGCCATTAGTAACAATTTTAAAAAAAATCAGATTTTTTTTTAATTTTTTTTTCGTTTTTTTCTTAATCTCAGGTCACTATGGCTTAATCTCGGGTCAATATGCTTAATCTCAAGTCAAATTGCACTCTGTGGTCAAACTTCCCAGAAGGTCACCCGTCCTCACACTACTCCTGCCCAAGCACGCTTAACTTCGCAGTTCTATCCAACCCCAGCACCAGCTCACACTTGTTGATATATCTACCATATCAATCCTATTAAACCTTGTTGATGTCTAGGACTTTGTTCATGTTCATGAGTATGATGAAATTTTGAAAAATATTTCAAACTTCCCGGTCATATTACGTATCATTTTTTGAAAAAAAATTCCAAAAAAAATTCAACACCAATTTTTTTTCTGTTACTAGTGGCGCACCTAGCAACGGTGCGCCACTAGTAAGTTTGAAATTTTTTGAATTTTTTTGCCTCTAGATCTTGAAAGCCCCGTAACTTTTTTTTTCTGTTAGGTTTTTGAGGATTTTGAAAATGTTTAACGGGGTTCCCCCCGTTAAATTCGGATGTAACTTTTCGAGTAGATGATTTTTCATATAAAAAACTTTTTAATCCGAGTTCGTATGCAAAAGTTATGCCCATTTTACAAATTCCAGAGAGATTTTGCAAATAAGTCGAAATTCATATTTGTAAATTTTCCCAACAAGTAGACCACATATCACATGGGAAACTTATTTTCTTTTATTTTTTTGACATTTCCATCATTTTCTTTTATTTTTTTAAACTAAAAAGGCGGTCCGAGGGTGCATTCGGTGGAATTTTTGGGCCAAGTTAGTAATTGCGCACCGTGGGAGTGGTGCGCCATTACTAGTTCAACTAGTAATGGCGCACCACACACATGGTGCGCCATTACTAGTTTTGAAAAAAAAAAATTTGAAAAAAAAATTGAAAAAAAATTTGAAAAAAATTACTAGTGGCGCACCGTGGATGTGGTGCGCCATTACTAGTTTTGAAAAAAAAATTGAAAAAAATTTACTAGTGGCGCACCGTGGATGTGGTGCGGCATTACTAGCTTAACTAGTAATGGCGCAGCTTAACTAGTAATGGCGCACTATCCACTGGTGCGCCATTACTAGTTTTGAAAAAAAATGAAATTTTTTTTGTTACTAATGGCGCACCGTGGATGTGGTGCGCCATTAGTATTTGGACACTAATGGCGCACCGACACATGGTGCGCCATTAGTATATAGTAGTGGCGCACCACATGTCTGGTGCGCCATTAGTGGCCATATCATCTATAGCCCTTTTCCTAGTAGTGAGTAGGTCGGTGGAGCCACGAGGGGCCCAGAAGGGTGGAGGGCGCGCCCAGGGGGGTAGGCGCACCCCCCTGCCTCGTGGCCTCCTCGGTGATTTCTTGACGTCCACTCCAAGTCCTCTGGATCACGTTTGTTACAAAAATAACTCTCCCGAAGGTTTCATTCGGTTTGGACTCCGTTTGATATTCCTTTTGTGCGAAACACTGAAATAGGCAAAAAACTGCAATTTGCACTGGGCCTTGGGTTAATAGGTTAGTCCCAAAAATAATATAAAAGTGTATAAATAAGCCAATTAAACATCCAAAACAGAATATATAATAGCATGGAACAATAAAAAATTATAGATACGTTGGAGACGTATCAAGCATCCCCAAGCTTAATTCCTGCTCGTCCTCGAGTAGGTAAATGATAAAAACAGAATTTTTGATGTGGAATGCTACCTAGAATATTTCTCAATGTAATTTTCTTTATTGTGGCATGAATGTTCAGATCCGAAAGATTCAAGATAAAAGTTTAATGTTGACATAAAAATAATAATACTTTAAGCATGCTAACCAAGCAATTATGTCTTATCAAAGTAACATAGACAAAGAAAGCTTATCCTACAAAATCATATAGTTTGGCTATGCTTCATTTTCGTCACACAAAATGCTCTCATCATGCACAACCCCGATGACAAGCCAAGCAATTGTTTCATACTTAGCCTTTTCAAACTCTTTCAACTTTTACACAATATATGAGCGCGAGCCATGGACATAACACTATGGGTGGAATAGAATATAATTATTAAGGTTGTGTGAGAAGACGAGAAAAAGAGAAAGTCTCACAGTGACGCGGCTAATCAATGGGCTATGGAGATGCCCATCAATTGATGTCAATGCAAGGAGTAGGGATTGCCATGCAACAGATGCACTAGAGCTATGAGTATATGAAAGCTCAAAAAAATAAACTAAGTGGGTGTGCATCCAACTTGCTTGCTCACGAAGACCTAGGGCATTTGAGGAAGCCCATTGTTGGAATATACAAGCCAAGTTCTATAATGTAAATTTCCCACTAGTATATGGAAGTGACAAAATAGGAGACTCTCTATGATGAAGATCATGGTGCTATTTTGAAGCACAAGTGTGGTAAAAGGATAGTAACATTGTCCCTTCTCTCTTTTTCTCTCATTTTTTCTTTCTTTCTTTTACTTGGGCCTTCTTATGTTTTTTTCTCTTTTTGGCCTCTTTTCTTTCTTTTTTTTCGTCCGGAGTCTCATCCCGACTTGTGGGGGAATCATAGTCTCCATCATCCTTTCCTCACTTGGGAAAATGCTCTAATAATGATGATCATCACACTTTTATTTACTTACAACTCAATACTTAGAACAAAATATGACTCTATGTGAATGCCTCCGGCGGTGTACCGGGATATGCAATGAATCAAGAGTGACATGTATGAAAGAATTATAAAGGTGGCTTTGCCACAAATACGATGTCAACTACATGATCATGCAAAGCAATATGACAATGATGATGCATGTCATAATAAACGGAACGGTGGAAAGTTGCATGGCAATATATCTCGGAAAATATGACTCTATGTGAATGCCTCCGCTGGTGTACCGGGATATGCAATGAATCAAGAGTGACATGTATGAAAGAATTATAAAGGTGGCTTTGCCACAAATACGATGTCAACTACATGATCATGCAAAGCAATATGACAATGATGATGCGTGTCATAATAAACGGAATGGTGGAAAGTTGCATGGCAATATATCTCGGAATGGCTATGGAAATGCCATAATAGGTAGGTATGGTGGCTGTTTTGAGGAAGATATAAGGAGGTTTATCCGTGATAGGGCGTCTCATATCACGGGGTTTGGATGCATCGGCGAAGTTTGCACCAACTCTCAAAGTGAGAAAGGGCAATGCGCGGTACCGAAGAGGCTACCAATGATGGAAGGGTGAGAGTGCGTATAATCCATGGACTCAATATTAGTCAAAAAGAACTCACATACTTATTGCAAAAATCTACAAGTCATCAAAACCAAGCACTACGCGCATGCTCCTTGGGGGATAGATTGGTAGGAAAAGACCATCGCTCGTCCCCGACCGCCACTGATAAGGAAAGCAATCAAAGAACACCTCATGCTTCAAATGTGTCACACAACGTTTACCATACATGAATGCTACGGGACATGCAAACTTAACACAAGTATTTCTCAATTTCACAATTACCCAACTAGCACACCTCTAATATTACCACCTTTATACACTACTAGGGAAAAGCCTAGCAGCAGCGCGGGTTTTAGGTACATTAGTAGCACGGGGACCGGCGCTACTAATAAGGCACTACAGCTAACACTTAGCAGCAGCGCGTGGGCGTCCGTGCTACTGGTATACAAGTGTAGCAGCAGCGTGCTTCGTGCAAGCTCGCTACTGCTAATAGCTCTAGCGTGCTTGGGCTGGACGCGCTACTGCTACTGTCATGCTGCTGCTAACTTTCTCCACTCGCTACTGCTAATTTTAGTAGTTTTTGTTTTTTTCTGCATATTTGTTTTGTATTTGAACAGGCTTTATACAAGAATCTTTAGCAGATACAAATGTCATCATGATACACATAAAAATGGCTGCGAGGCCACAAATGTAATCATAGCATATACATACAAATAGTCTCATCATAATCATCATCCAACACAAAGTGGTATCTCGTCATCATCTCAAAAATAGCGATACAAGTCTCGATTACTTGCAACTACATCATCATCCATCTAAACAATGATATACGCGAGAAGAGCTATCACTTTGAGTGAGAGTGGAACTATGCAGTACAGGAGTTCGTATCCCTCTCTCGCATTAGCATGAACCTAAACTAACTACTGCCTGTCGCTCGGAAACCGGAAACCGGTATACCCGGGCCTGACACTCCGGCCACTCATCGTATATATACTCCTGGCGTAGCACTTCTTCGCCATCGATGATCTATGCACCTGCATCGTCACATGAGTCGATGATATGCAACATATATAGTTGAGCAACAGAAAGAGACAGACTTGGCAAAAATAGAAGCAACATATCATAAGCATAAATAACAAAGTTGATCGTACCCAAAATGCCCTAACTAGAGTGATCGTCGCTAGTCGAGGAGGACGTTTTAATTACATCACAAATAAAGTTTCGTCGTGCATAACTCAAAGTTTCGTCATACAGAAAGTATGGACTAAACAGACACATTGTCATATATCGACAATCACTCCAACATGTCGTGCCATCCATCCATGTCCGGGAGATAGTCCCCGAGCCTAGTGAAAGGCTTCAGGTCGAGACGCTAAGAGGCTACCCGTGTTCGGACGTCTTCCCGCGACATTTGTCCTTCTTCATAGAACATCCTTGTTTTTCAGACGACCTCCTTCATGATGATTTGGGCAAGTTCGCGCTGGATGTGATAGAACTCGGCTCGAAGTCGATGATCCTCGATATCTCCTACGCTCTTTGCCCATTGCAGAATATGGGCATCCCCGGATGTAGGTGATATGCGAAGGTTTTGGTGATCCCGTCTGTACTCCAGCATGTGGTGTAGGACATATAATCCATCATTAAGAGAACCACTCGGTTGCTGGATGCAGCAGAAGTCGGTCTTATGGCCGAAGGCGAGCCTGCCGCCCCTTCTCGTCTTGTCCGTGACCTCTCCACCCCGTGCTTCGTAGCAAATCATAGCACTGTCACAAACATCCTTGATGTGGGTGTAATCCTTTTTGTGAATGTTCTTCGACAAGTCCAAGTAAAGAGCGTGGGAGTGCTACCTCTTGAGCACTGCGTTGGTTTTCCCATGAAGAGGAAAGGGTGATGCATCAAAGTAGCGTAAGTATTTCCCTCAGTTTTTGAGAACCAAGGTATCAATCCAGTAGGAGGCTACGCGCGAGTCCCTCGCACCTACACAAACAAATAAATCCTCGCAACCAACGCGATAAGCGGTTGTCAATCCCTACACGGTCACTTACGAGAGTCAGATCTGATAGATATGATAGGATAATATTTTTGGTATTTTTATGATAAAGATGCAAAGTAAAATAAAGGCAACGGAAATAACCACTACAAAAAAAAGACACATCCGTGACATTTTGGGCCGAACGAATTTTTTTTCTGTCATACATATGACACTTCTATGACGATAATTGTGACAAAATCCGGTATCATCATAGATGTGGTGGGCTCCTACTTCTATGACAAAAAATCATGACTAAATGGGCTTTTCGTCCTGGGCGGGCCGGAGACGCAGCTGCATGACATTCTTTGGGCCGTCCATGACGGAAAAAACCGTGGTAGAAGCAAGGGGGAGGAAAATTTCGGGGAGTTCCCGGTTACGGTGGGAGGTCGGGGGCCGAGCGATGCGCGTTTCTCTCGTACACGTACGCGCGTGTGTGTGAGGCGTTGGCTCTAACTGAACCCGAGCGAGGCGTTGGGCTCTAACTGAACCCGAGCGATTGCACTGCAGGCTACGCGTTACTGAACCCGAGCGATCGATCGATGGCTGTTAACTGAACCCGATCGAGCGATTCCTTCGCTACTGCT